>NC_141762.1:55464766-55767855 GCF_982258835.1 Parasteatoda tepidariorum
GACATAACAAGTCCATGGAGGAGAAGACACAGTCAATGGAAGAGATAATATGTTAGATAACCATAATAGAATTTTAATAATTAAAACACTATTTTCTTTTAATTGATATTTTTTAAAATGGAACAAATGTGTTAATTTGTTTGTATTTTTAAAGAAAATAAAATAAGTTTAATTTTTTCTTATCGGAGAAGTAAATATTGGCAATTTTTCTAAATAATTTCTGTGATGTTTAACATTTTTTTCTCTTCAAATTTTAGGAAAAAAATGTCAAAACCAAAATGTAAGAAATAAAGCTATCAAATGTTCAAATGCAAAAGAGAAGGTAACAGAAAAAACTTAGTATGAGACAAGCTAGACAGAAATTAAAAGAAAACCCTATATTGTTTGAAGAAAGTAAAAAAAAAAGAAAAAAAAGAGCAAGAAACTTTAAAATCTCTATCAGAAAAAGATTTAACAGAAAAATCGTGATTAAATGTACTTAAATTTCTAGAAATTGATAGAGCAAGCCGTTTGTGCCTAGGGAAAAAAGAAACAATGACAAGAAGAAAAGAGAAAAAACAAAAACTTCATTTGGATGACAGTATGTTTAACTTGCATAAAATATTCATAAAAGAGTACCCTCACCACTCAACTTTCATGTGGAGTCTGAATTTTTATTTCAATAGTCTTTACATTTTAATTTATTAATATTCAGTAAGAGTTACTTAAAAAATTGCACACCTAGGTTAAAAATGGATGTTTCCTTTCATAGCATCATGATTAATCGGAAGTAGCTCTATCTCTAATAATAAAATATTTTATTATTTACTTATTAATGTTGAACTCATATCAGTTGTACCCAATAATTAATGAATTAGTCTTCATTGACATTTTATATTTTATAACATAAAATGTCTCCTCCGTTGACTATTACGTCTCCTCCGTGGACAAGGCAGAATTTAAAATATTTTAAATCTTGTAAAAAAATAATAAAAAACTTGACCATTATTATAAGGACATATAACAAAAATAAATAAAGGCATTTATGTAACTTTTATCACTTTTTTAATTACTTTAATTTAAGAATTTTTTTTAGTCTATTTATACCTTTTCAGTGAGAATGACCCATAAAGAGCATTACAATAAAAATAATTAGTTTGAAAAACACAGTTGAACAAGTATTGTATTGCTCTTTTTTTTGTTACATTTAAAGAGGATAAAAGGCATTAAATTGTCATTTTTACTGCCCTTTCAAATGAATGGTTTCAGTTGAAAATCATTGAACTGCATGTTGAACAAAAAAAAAAAAAAGAAAGTCAGAAATAATAATTATTTAGCTTCTCTTTCATATCGCTCATTTGGTGAAGCAATGACGTAACTGATAATTACTCTAATTATCAGTTACGTCATTGTTTCACCAAATGAGCAATATGTAGTGAATCCTGTGCCCTTCCACCATTACGAAAATTCTCGTTGTTGCTGTTGACGTATGCCTGTTTAGGCAGAGGGGGTGCGATTGTTCTTGTTTTCCCAGTGGGGCCATCTATGGTCAAGAATTTGACTTCTGCCACACCATACGTGCACACGTTTATAGGGCGGACCCATTCATACATCCATTCATTCATCCACCGATCGTAATTTTGACCTGAATCAGAGAGCGATCGATCTCCAATCCAAGTATAACCAGAGGTATTGATTTGATATGGGAACATGGAGGACTTTTGCGACTCGACAGATTTAACGAGCATCAGTCACTTTACTACACGGAGAGTCGTCGGTAGGCGGGGTTCGAACCCACGAACTCTAGGACATGGGCCCTACGCCCTACCAACTAAGCTATCCCGGCCCACGAAATTTCTCGTAGTTTCCATTAATATTGGGTTGACACAAGCTCTTTAATATATTTAAGTATTCCTTTTTATATTATTATCTTTCCTTAAACAATGCAAGGGGGATAAAAGCGAGCAGCAGAGATCCCCCCCACATCATCATCAACAGTCATTAAACAAAACAAATATTAAAAAGAAGGATATAAAACTACCACTAGATTATATAAATTTTATATTACTTGTAAACTCAATTTTCTGACGACTTGGGCTCAGGATCTACTCTTAAATCTCAATAAAAGCTGGCAAGCGTCAGCTGTAACTACAAAGTAAATTAGATGATCATATTGTTATTCACATTTAACTAAGTTCTTAATATATTCTAATTAAGGAATTTCGAAAATAAATTAATTTTGTTTATGTAAGAATTATTCTAAATTTTCAGCTCGGTTTTCTTTTTATATTTAATGTGGTAGAAACATTTTTGCATTTATTCTTGTTTTGAAAAGTTTGAATGATTATAAATTACAATAATCAAATAAAAATAATAAATTATATTAACTCAATCGCAAAAATTGATTTACATAATTTTAAATACCATTACATTGAAATAGTTTAAACAAACGTGTCGAATATCGGCTCGTTATCTTATCTCCTTGAGTCATGTCAGAACCGATGAATCAGTGAGAAATCACTAGGGATGGCACTGTGTAGTCTGAACAATTTTAACTTACTTACTTTTATTTACAAAAATTGGGCACCTGGGCCTCTAAGCGGCCCCTATCCCATACATCTAGAAATTTACAGAAAATTTATAGTAATAACATTTTGAATTTAGCAGTCGATGTGGTAGCTAATAGAAAAACAAGCACTTTGCTTGAGTAAATATAACATTTGAATATCTGATTCATCGAATCTAAGTTGACATATATAAATATAAACATAATTTGACATATATATACGTAAGTTGACATAAATAAATATTAACATAAATTGATACATATTTCACTAATTAAATTTCTATATTTTAACTAGCACATATTTAATTATGACATACATTGAAGTTAATTTGAATACATTGTGGTAGCCATAAAAAAAATCAAGCCGTTCGCTTGTGAAATAATAAAACAATGAAAAATTCAATATGACAAATTGACGTTTTTACATAACATTAGAAATATTGATTGTAGACTTTAATTTAAAATGAAGATATAACATGATTTGATATGTACAATAATTGATTTTTGAAAAATGAAAAACGTAATTGATGAATATAGATAAATTATACCTTGATTCATGATAAAATAACATATTTGGAGAAAATGCAGTAAATATATTTTATTAGAGAAATATTGTTCCTTAAATACAATAGAATTTGCAAAAGAATTTAACGTGCATAAGTTGATAAATACATATGCATTAATTGGCTATATTTTCAGAAAATAAAATTTGATGTAATTTAATTTAACATAAGTAAAAATATACTGTGAAAAGTTCAGTGCATTTAATTTGAGAGTCTTGGAAATAAAAATAGAACTCACTGTGATTAAGATGTTTCCCCGATGATATCCCGCAGAAGACGTAGCACTTCTTCATTTTTGAGCAATTCCTGTAATTCTTTGATTAATGACACTAATCGGTGAGCAAGTTTAGGCGTTGAATTTGATGTTGCTCGAGGGCTCCTTCTGCTGGGGCGGGTCTCGCACCCAGTATAGTTGGCTGTGTAGTTTTTGTAACAATTACAGCATTTTGGAGGTTTTATTCTATCTTTGTTGCATTCATGAGACCCGTGGTTTTCAGCGCATTTTACACACCTTGCAGGCGCATTGCAGTGGCTTTGCGTATGTCCATAATTTTGGCAGTTGTAACATTGTGTAGGACCTCGACCTCCTCGAAATCTTTCGATTTTGATCGGAATCTGCTGTATGTTGTTGACTTCGAATATTCTTTGGTGATTCGTCGTTGATGTTAGGATTATGAGAAAGAGTGGAAGGAGCCGATAGGCTTCTCCCATTCTCTTCTTAAACTGCACTATTTTAAAGGTTTCAACGTTGTTTTTCTGTAATTCTGTATTGATGGCATCTGTATCAAAGTCCACAGGCAGGCCACGAACCAAAACCTTAATAAATCTAACTTGCGGTGTTATTTCGGGTTTGCTGGGCGGATCCCGTACTTTGTCGGTATCCTCCTTAGGTTTTGTTGTCGGCAAGATAGTGACGTCATGTGTTGAGATATGTTGGCTAGAAGAAGAACAGCTGTTTGTAAACATGAGTGTAGAGTTATCTATAATTGTTTTGACTGCATTTTGCTTTTTCTTCTTCTTTCTTTTCTTTGCTGGTGGTTCTGTATTATTGTTAATATTGATGTCCGTGTCAGTTTCTGTAATTGGTGTTGTATTCAGGTTTTCATCTTTATTTTCCATGGTTATGTCACCAGTGCTTGGATTAGTTTCAGACATTATTGATTCGACTTGAATGGATTTTTTATTCATCTCCTTGTTTTCTTTTGCTTGAATTTTCCTCTTCCATCTGACGTGATAAGCTGCATTTGTCAGTTTTAGGAAGTATGAGTATTCGTAATCTCCAGGGTAACTTGATCTTATTTGAATGAGCAGTTTGCTAAATAATTTATCTAAACGAATCAGCTCCTCTGTATCAAACTGAGTGTAAAACTCTACGAGATCGTCAATATGTTCATGTTCAACTGGTGGAAAGTATTTTTTTGATATCCCACAGATAGCAATGATTTCTTCTAATGACGTGGATTCTTTGCAATGCGACGGTGAATTACGAACAGAGAATGAGACCTTTCTACCACGAGCTGTTTTATGATACGGCATGATTTGAAAAAACAAAATGGCGGGCTCAAAATCCAGATATCAAAATGGCTAGTTGACAGTATTATCTCTCCCGACTCCAGAATCTGACGAGATCAAAATCAGTATCACTCACCTTGTAAAGTTCAGGATAATCAGCATCAATTCAACATAACCGGCATCACAAGGGAGAAGAGGACATCAGTAGAGCATCACCTTTGAATGCCACGGGTCAGGCAAGAGTCCGACTTTGCTCGAATTCGGCTTCCAACATCGTTGATGGACTTTTGACCGGAAATATCAGGATCGGTAGCGAGGCTGACATCTGAACAATTTTAAGCAGGGCTGATAGTCCATATATATCAAGACGAAAAAGAGTAAAAACTGTTAATAAAAAAATTTTATTTTTAGATTTTTTCGGGAACAATAAAATTTCTCTAACTACCAATTTTTTTAATCGGATACAATTTATATATTGAATTGCTTCCTTTTGGACCTAATAAATTGTCACCATTACAGGCGCCCACGGGCTCAAGCTCATATGACGGAGTCAATTGTCCGCTTCACGGACAGGCACTTCGTTAGAAACACCAGTTCAAGACCAAATAAACCACCATCATCAATAGAAGCAAACCGCCTACAGTCACAAAGTTCCCTGGTTCCATCTCATCTGATGTCACTTTTTCGAAACTTCATAAAAATCATCTGAAACATAGCATAGTGCATAGAATCATCGATCATTGTAAATATCATCAGCTTATCAACGCATCCTGTGAATCATCAATTTATTGTGCATCGTCATAGTGTTTACCGAACAGAAGGAAAAATATAATCAAAACTCTGAACTCTCAAAGAACTTTAAAAATTCTTAATATTTACTCAATAAAATTTCTTAATATTTAATGTACTATTTGACAAGAATTATTTTTCAATAGAATTGTTAATTTTGTAAATACAACCTACAACTGTAAATCCCCCTAACAATGTCTGAACCCCTTTTTTAATTGCTACCATAATGCTCATCACAAAATGTTTTTATACTATGTTTTTAATCAATTTTCATGATGTATGGGATATGGGCCGCTGAGCGGCCCATGTAACCAGTTTTTGGATAATAAAAGCAAAGACCAAATAAATACTCCGATTTGACTGTAATTTAACAGAGGCTTCACAGCCAACACACGAATAATTTTCTTTGCCAAAGCCGTTTAGTCTCAATTTTTATATCACATCATCAGATGAAGGAGTGAGACGCCCGGACCAAATAATACCCCATCCATAATATTTAGCCTTATGACTGCTACCACCTTTGCCATTCTCTTACCATAACCTGCTTTATTACGTCTGACAGAGTCAATTGTCCGCTTCGCAGACAGGTATTCTGAATAATACTTTAGTCCAAGTCCGACAAAAAATTAATAAGAATTAATTGTTTATTGTTATGAGCAGATTTAATCCTCTCGAAAAATATTTATTACTGAAATGGTTCTACTACCAGTTTTTTCCTCTTTTCCGTCTCGCTTTCAGGCCTGATTCAAAATTATATCTTATTGCATTACAGAGTTCATACGCACTAAGAAAAAAAATAAAAAAAGTGGTAGTAATACTACCATAATTTTTTTATATTATTGTGTTTGCAGCAGCCAGAATATTTTATTTTCTCTAAGTAGACGAATCTTTAAGTAGATCCGAAGGTGGCGGGTATAAAATTTTATTATGATAATGGAAGGTAGTGTTAACACATTGCTGACCGATCACGAGTTAACGAACCTATGTTTTCGTGGGCAAGCGTTAATGACCAGTCACGAGTCATAGCAATCATGTTAGCAGTGATCTCGAGGTGACTATTTTAAAAAGTGGGCGTAATTTTCCTAACTTTTCAAGTTTTACTATTTAATTCTCTACCAATTTATTATAATTTTATGAAATTATTTGCAAAACTTGAGGGGTACCATTAACATCTTCTGTACACTTTGTGACATATATATAACATACTTAACCCAGATTTGATTTCCCAATTGTATTTATATGCGATTTCATACTTGCCAACTCTTCCGGATTTTCCGGAAGATTTTATTTTCATATTTATAGTGGTACCAATACTCAGGTTATTCTAATTAACTTTTTGAATTATAATGATAATTATAAATGAGTTTGACCACCACTACATATAAATAATTACAATAAATATGTGAAAAAATAATAATCCTTGAGCAAGCGAATTTCAACGGGTTAAAAATGTAATTATATTTTTTAGTCAGATTGTTTTTCGTTTATTGTTTTACAACCACTCTGAAAATCCATTCTCGCAAAGAGTGAAAGTTGGCAGGTATGCAATTTAACAAATGTTAAGTACCGCACCTCCATTCCCTTCCTGTTACCTAAACTCGATGAAGGAGCAGATATCCGCCTAGGATAGGCACTCCGAAAATACTTGAATAGTTAGTAGGTGTACCATTACACGTAGGTGATTGTTATACTTTTTATCATACGGCATTAAAAATTAAAAATTTTTAAAGTTTATTTATATTGTTTTACTTCTACATCGGCTTTCAAAACAATAGCCGGGCACATAAGATTATTTTCAGAAAAGTTGCCGGTCAGCAATTTGTTAAGACATTTTCTTCTTCTTTATGACAAAATTGATACCAGTTCAGTTATTAATTATTTCCAGGTGCATGCAAACTCTGTGTACTAGGTGATGAGGAAGAGTGAACTAAGTAATTGTCAATCATCATTAGTTATTTAACTACCACTAGGAAAAACTTTTTGATGAGAGTAAAAATTGGCTGGTGTGGTTTTGATTCGTAAACTAAGTTGTTTTTCAAAATGGCATTTTCAGTTCCGAAATATCGAAGAATTATGTACAGAGGTTGGACAAAATAATGGAAACACTTCAATACTAATAAATTTCTTCAGATTTATCCAGAAATAATGAGAGAATTATTTTGTAACTATTAGAAATTATTAGATCGTGCGATTTCTCATATATATCAATGAAGTTTAAAGTTTTCAAAAGTTTGAGGGACAGACAATAAATTATAAACGAAAAATAATGTTTTTGAACACCCTATGACAAAAAAATGCTGTAATAGATTTGTAACTTGTGATATTTATTTTGTAATTATATATATTATTTATATATTAATTAATTATATATTTAATGTAATTTGTAATGACGTTAAGTACATATTTACTCGTATTTAAAAAAAAAACTAATAAAAAGCAACAAAATCATTTCAACTTTTCCAATGTTTTCAAAATCAATCTAACATATAATCTATAAATAGTACATCATATTACATTCTCTAGTTGTGTAAAGGATTTTATACATCGAAAGGTACATTCAGATAAAATATTAAGTCATGTATTGTATAAGGGCTATTCATAAATGATGCCACGCTTGAAGAGAATGGAGGGTGTTCGGCAATGAGGGACAAAGAAGAAGGAGGAAGTAACTCAATGTGTGACATTTTAATATTTGATCAAAATTTTTAAATCGAGTATATTAAATTTATTTACATTGTTTGCTTGATATCTTTTTTTTATGTTTTTCACCAAAATAAGCACACAACTGATCAATATATTTGAAAACGTAAAACTTAAAAATAAAAATTGAAATATTATCTAAACGCGTTTCTGAACTGCTAGCATAAGTTTAATATAGCGTTGATAAGTGTGAAGGGAGTTCGGAAAGTGACATCCCTTATGAATAGCCCCATAGCAGACAGTCTATTTTCTGATAGAGCTTCTTAACCTTGGAGGATAGAAGGAACTTTATAAGAATCTAGATCACTAAATATAAAAAAATAAATTATGCAATAAAAAATTCGATCCTAGACCTTGAAAAATATCTAGATATCTACTTGAAGGAAGAAGATAAGAATTGTAAGAATCGACCACAATTCTTTTTGAATTCAAAGAATGCTATTAGTTTTTCTTTTCTTAAACAAATGATCCCAATATTCTAATATTCTTTCAGTGTGACCTCGGAAAGTGATTTATGTTTCTTTGATGTGACACTTTAAGTTATAGAGCATCTGTGATTTTGAATCTTTGTTCGAAATGATTTCGAGAAAAGTGCTTTTGCGCTGTGTGTTTGGTGAGCGAGATGTTTTATAGAGAAGTAGTGAAACAGCTTTTGCTACTTGCCCATTGCCCATATTAGCCATAGCAGAAATCCCATAATTTTAGACATTCCTTTTCTTAGTGAAAGAAAAAGTAATGTATTAATATTTTAATAAATTAGAAATAAATTTTCTTATACACCACTGCATATAATTAGTTTAGACATAAATTAAATATCTAAGGTCAGCTAAAAAATTCGTCATATTCTTAAATTTTAACAGAAGTTGCATAATAAATCTATTTGTTTAATTATTTTTTTGCTCTAGTTTACGACTACTGAAAAAAAAATAATTCTCTGAAACATTAACACTAGAAAGACTGAAACTTAGTATATACCTATATTGACAAAAAGCAGTCAAAATAACTGCATTGTGAAAGAATAATTAATGTGTAAAGAAAAGTTTTTTAATTAATTTTTTATATTTTTATATTATTTACCGTTATATAACAAGTAATTAGTAAATGCTAACAATAATTTTTTTAAAATTTAATTTTGAAAAAAAATTATGCATTATTATTTGTACATTTTTTGCAAATGAAAAAGCAGTTAAAAAATAGGCCAGAATGACTTCCTTGAGCAATCTAGTGTTAAATGTTGGAAGGTTTGAACATGCCGTGGCGTTTATGTCTATGTGAATTATTTATATATGCACCAGTTCCAAAATGGGGCTTTATTAAATTGATCTGAACTGAAATGATGAAAATTCGGAGCGAAACTCAGAGAAAAGTTCGGAAAAGAGTTCAGTTATCATAGCAGAGCTGCGGTAGTCTTGGATGAAAGTTCATGAGTGAAATTAGGCCCTAACATTGGTGAGAACGCAGTGACATACCAGCCTACTTCTAAGTTTTTCAGAAAAGTTTCTTTTACGAGTAAAGAAATGCTATTCCAATTGAGATTGTAAACTGGTGTTTTATTGAAACATTACCTTAAATGCACTTTTAGAGAGTTAGCTGGCCTACAGTACATTTGATTAAATTATTTAAATGCTATAGGAGTTAAAATCATTTTAAATCACGTTATTCAACTAAGGATAAAGTGCGAGTAAATAAATTTTGCCACCTCATAAGGTATAACAATTTTTTTTCTCGCAAAATCAAGATGAGTTGGTGGGAATGCTGATAGTATAGTAGAAGGTAACTTAAGTGATGTATCTACTCTGATTTAAAAGAGGCTTATCCTTTGATTTAAGTATCTGTATCGATTACATAAAAAATTAAAACATGTAAGTTGCATGCATGTACAGAAGTATCCTAATCTGTATATTTAGACTCCTTGTGAAAGATGAAGCAGAAAAGTATACACATTTGGGGGTTTCAAATTAATATTTAAGAACAAAAAAAACTTTTAGAAAAGTCGTTTAGAAAAGATGGCAGGATGATAAACATCAAAAACAGTTTAATTTTTTTTTATTATAAAAGTTGGCGTTGTTTCTACAAATCACATTTCAACTCCTCTTTGTTTCTTTCGTCAATCAAACACATCTTGATGTTTAAGTTCCACTTTTCTCCATAGTGATTCCTTTCCGGCTCGCTAAGACCATAGTGCTGAAGTAAAATATTCTCAGTGGTAGACGGATTATGGGTTAGAATTTCCTTGCAATCAGGATAATAGTGGGATGTTTTCGTGGTTTCGTTCTTCATGTAATTATCCATGAAGGTAAAATTTTTCCCAATAATTGATTCAGCAAGTCCCTTGTCTTCTGGATTTGTTTCAATATTACAAGGCATTAGGCAAGGCAATATTCAATATTACAAGGAGTTGAACATTAGTAGTCGTAAGCCCAACAACGGGTCGGCTGTTCAACAACGGTTATAAAATAAAATAGTGATTCATTAGATTTCGAGAAATCGATCCACTCGATTAAATATTAAACTGTGATCCCTATTGTGCGTACTTTTTTACTTCTTTTTTTGACAAGCGTTCAAAAGATATATATTAAAACCACATAGTACGAAACAACTTGAACATACAACTTAAACAACTCGAACAATTTAAAATTCTTCTTAAGTCAAATGATAAATTAACGAAAGAAGCTAAACTTTTTTTCCCTACTGGCAGTGAAAGAACAATTGCTATGATAATTGGGAGCAAAAAATTTTTAATATCTGAATCTAAATCCCTCCTCCTTTATAAATATTTACTTTTTCCTCCTTTATATATCACACCTCTTTTATATATGTTTATTTTATTTACATAAAAGGGGGGTAAAAATCTCTTAAAACAAAATGAATTGCATCAAAAATGGAATTTCAAAGCAGATATTTTACCACTACTTTAAGTAAAAAGCGAAATTTTTTTCATTTCTTATTTTTAAAATTTTTTTAAAAATATTTATAATTTAGTTGGCTATTAAAGTAAAGTATGAATTAAATAATTATGAAACAAATTAAAGCATTCTGTAATTTTAAATATTTTGACTGAGCTCAACCTAGAAATTGTTTTGAAGTGGTAGCTAAATTTGGACGAATACGCACGCATTGAACTATTCATATCTGCTAAAAAATATTTTCATTTCGTTTTTCATGGTGTAAAACGTTCATAACTGATTTAACACGTTCACGCCGGGGTGACCCACCGGTGGGTCACGTTAGATTGTCTCATCTTGGCAGCGCACCGGTGTAAAAACTGGTAACAATAAATTTCAATTTTTTAGTTTTTTTTCCGAGAATAATAAAAATCCATAACAGATGCAATTTTTATATTGAATTGCTTCTTCGCTGTGATAAATTTCCTTACAGTAAATTGTTATTGTTGAGAATAGATTAACTCCTCCCGAATATTATCTAATATTGAAATAGTTCTTCTACCAGTATTTTCATTTTTCCCGGCGTGAACGTGTTAATGAAACTGAACTGGAAGTTAACTTTCTGAAATTTTAAGGAGTCTTGAGAAAAGTTAGTCAACGCTATTTAGTTTTTCCAGGTTGTGGGTGCTCGATATTGGATGAGGTGACCTTGGCTCTGAAGAGGATATTTTGTTAATTTTTTAGATTAATTGCATAGATTTATATACATTTAGTCATTTCTACCAGTTGCTCAAACATTTAGTAATGCATGTGATTTGCAAGGTTGCAGTAACCTGGGAGAGAAATTTGCGGTTTAGCTAAGTTTACCTAAAGCTAATGAGAAACGTTCTAATTTACTTACCACATAAGCATTGAACTAACATCCCCTTTACATACGCATATGTTAACCTTAAATCGGATTTTCTTATGATAGATATAAATAGCTTTTAACTTTAATATTTTTCTCAACTTGCTTCTTACCACTTTAAAATTTTTCACTGATTATAGCAACCCTGTTTTATGGGTTATTTAACCCTTTCTCTCCGACAGTCACAAATATGCGCCAGCATAAAACCGTATCAATCAGGGTAAAAAGATAAAACTGGTAACCAAAGTAGTTCTTTAGCAGTTTATTTGTGGGTTATAATTGTTGGATTTATTTAATTCACTATAACTTTAGGTCAAAATAAAATTATTTAATTATACTTTGAGCTAACATTGATTATATATATGATTAAACTAACAATAATTAAAGAAGAAGCAAAGTAAGTCTGTCAAATTAGCAACGACTACATTTAAGTTACCGCTTTTTATTTAATTACAACTTGATTCTGATTTTGTACGAATGCTTTTCTGAATCACCCGTCCCCAAGGGGTTAAACTAACAATAATAAAGTCAACGCAAAGTAAGTCTGTCAAATTAGCAACGCCTACATTTAAGCTACCGTTTTTTATTTATTTACATCCGGATTCTGATTTTGTGCGAATGCTTTTATGCATCACCCGTCCCCAAGGGGTTAAAGCGTGTGATTATTGTGAGCGAGATGTCGGGTTGGAGTTTGCTGAGCTATGTAATTATGTCTTACATTCTAAAAACTTTATTTTCTCATCGAATATGATAGTTATGAATAGTTATGAATTATGATATAGTATATGAATCAGTCACCATTTACTACACGGGCCAGCCTCTTCAGCCAGCGGGGATCGAACTCACGATCCCTTGGACATTACTACCGACCAGGCTATATTCCAGCAAAGTAGCCATTGCTACTGTAATTTTATTACCTTATATTTTATATTAGGCATTTCGTATACTAAAATATTTTACTAAATTGAAAATAATAATATGTAACAATATATAATGATATTTAATAATATATAATAATTAATAGTAAAATATAATAATTAAAAGATTAAATAATAATTGGAAAAGAAATGAAAATGCCTTAAGCCAAATTCATACACATATTAATTTTTTTATTCATTTTTTCATATATGCCACCAATCCAATAACTTTACAATCACCATTTCAACTGCATCATTTTATTGATAAACTTGCAACGTAAAGCGACGATAACGAATAAAATGAGTATATAATTCGAAACAAATAACAATGAATGACCATTAAAAGGTAGAACAGTTTATAAAATGCCTATTGGGATTAAGGAACTAGTTTTAGGGATTCTCCATTAATAGTAACCAGCTGCTCTTGGATCAGTTATGGGAACGAGAACATATCGGACACCGACTGGCCTGCCAACTGGAGCGGGTACTACTGGTCTGGCAATGGGTGCTGTCCTGACTGCTGGCAGAGTGTTATCAGCTGTGGATTCAATAACTACATCAGCTGGATTTTGATTGGCAGTTCCTGGTTCGTTGGTTCTGATGGTTGCTCTGAAACCATTTTCATCTGCAATGTAATCGACGACTCTGCCCAAACCATCCTCTCCCTGGACTGTGTATGAACCAGACACTCGTCCATTGCCATCCCCTTCTTCTTGATGTGCATTTCTGCCGCCATCTTCGAGATCTGATGCGTAGCTAAAAGAGTAGGGAATTGGTGCATATTGTTCTGGTTGCTGGAAAAGAAAAGAAATATTATATCAAATTCTGAAAGTGTTGGTTTCTTTTCCTGTAATTTATGATTTAACATTGTTCCTTGATGTAAGAATGTCCGTTTTAACCTATCAGATGTCAATGCTTTGAACTTGCCCTTAATTGGAAAGACCAGAATTGTATCACATTGTTTAAATTTGGTGTAAACGTGAGTTTTAATTATTCATGTTAAATTTGTTTATTGTTACGTACACAGACTTGTGCGCTCATTATGAAATTCGGCTTACAATTTTTCGAAATTCCAAATTTCGAGTATATTGTAATCATAAATATCTTATTTGCCATCTGAATTCATTTAACTGTAGCTTCTTTTAACACGTTCACGCCGGGAAAAGTGAAAATACTGGTACGAGAAAAGAGAAAATACTGGTAGAAGAACAATTTCATTATTACGTAATATTCGGGAGGAGTTAATCTATTCTCAACAATAACAATTCACTGTAAGGAAATTTATCACGGCAAAGAAGCAATTCAATATAAAAATTGCATCCGTTAAAAACAATTGGTAGTTATGGATTTTTATTATTCCCGGAAAAAAAACTAAAAAATGAAATTTATTGTTACCAGTTTTTACTCCGGTGCGCTGCCAAGATGAGACAATTTAGCGTGACCCACCGGTGGGTCACCCCGGCGTGAACGTGTTAAATTATGAGCGAAGTTAACAATAGGAAATAGCAATTTCGTTTAACCCTTTCCAGAGCAGCTAGTTTCGATTAAAAATTTGGGTCAGTTAGGACATTAACTTGCGTGACCTTATACAGTACATTCTAAAAGAACCGGTAAACATCGCTTTCTTTTTTACAAAATAGTAGTAGCGAAACGTTTAAAAACAATTAGTTTTATTTTTCTAGTAGTTTGTAGCATTTATTGAACTAGTGCTGCCATACTAGCTACATTGCACTAGAAAGGGTAAAGTATTAGAAGTTATTAAGCGTTTAGATGTAGTTAGTGGTTTATAGCAACACTATTGCTGTAAATATTTCTGGTGATCTATAACATTGTTGAATCAGTGTTGCCAGACTGGCTACAGTTCACTAGAAAGGGTAAAAAACAAATGTTCTACCACTTTTTTTATGAAACAGGGTTCATACTCATCTGGAAAAAATTTAAGCGTTATCATAATTTCAATATAATTTTTTTTTAATATTATATTTGTAGCTACCAGAATATTTTGTATTTATGTAGAGAAATGAATCAGCTTCTTTCTAATGAAATTGATACCAGTTATTATTTTTTCCCACTTGCATACAAACCCTGTAAAAACATTTTATTTGATACTACTAAATGTTGTATTTGAGTACCCAGAAAAGAATTAGCTTTGGAAGAGTCTGTTTTTTAAATGGTGAAATGAATGTAAATTCGTAAGTCACAAACCCTTGAGAAGCATTTAAGGCTAACGACTTGATATAATTTTTTTCAATTGATCAACAGCTGTTTTTAAATGGTGAAATGAATGTAAATTCGTAAGTCACAAACCCTTGAGAAGCACTTAAGGCTAACGACTTGATATAATTTTTTTCAATTGATCAACAGCTAGTCTTAAAAATTCTCGTTATGATCACTTGAAAATTAAATATTTGGTAATCCTGATTTATATACTATTACACACATATATGCCGGCCTGTGTTCCTCACAAGGCAAGACTTGTAAGCTCAGAGCATATACCATCAAAGTTTGAAGAACTTATAACATATGTTAAAAAAGAACATAAAAAAGATCCATCCAAAGTAGATTGAAATCAGTTACTTTTATGTTACAATGGATTCGGTAGAGCGGCGAGACTGCTCGGCCAGGAAGGCTTTTTGGTGAACCTGGTTGTGCTATAAGTCTTTACTTTTTCGTCGTGTTTAATTCTATGTCATGAAATTCGCTTGCTGTTTGGTACAGTGGCGTATTGTTGCAAAAATTTTAAGTCATCAAGGGTCAAGTAGTCACTATAGATGTAGTTGAAGTTGTACTATTTTTAAAAGTTAAGCTGGGTTAAATTTGTAACTCGTTAATACATACCTGCCCACTCTTACACTTCCCCAAATGTGTATGTGTGTGTTAGTGAATTTCCAAAAAAGGTAATGAAATGACAACGACAAAATTGAAACCAAATTACCTGAGAGCTTAAACTTACTATTATAAGAATGTATATATGTATTTATATGCATTTATTTTATTTATAAGTTAATGCATTAAAAGACATTTTTAATTAAATTTGTAAGTCCGAGAATTTAAAAGAAAAGTTTAATTAATTGAAGTACTTTAAATTTAAAGTGAAATCTTACACAAATTCCTGAAAAGTTGGCAAATATGCATCTTTTTAAATGTTTTTATTTTATAAAAGGTTATAAATTAGTGCAATTAACAGACTTAACTGATTAAAAGCAGGTGAAAATCACAAAAACAAATTTTTTTATATGTTTTCAGATCATTATCAGTTGCATTTAACAGAGGGCTCTTTTACGCGGCTCCTTTGTAAGTATATGCATAAATTTCATCCTTTTATTAAGTGCTTCGTGAAAAACTAGTTTTTTTTAAGCACGAAACTTTACTTTTCCAAGTAGTTTATTTGTTTTTTTATTTCTTTATTTCTCTCTTAATTATGAGTTTTGAAATACAGAAGTTTTAAGCTTCATTTTTTTATTTCCAATTTTTTATTTTTTATACATTCCTTTATTTAAAAATTAATCTTATTTTATTAAAAAAATAAATTCTTTTGGCAGTTTCATAATTTTTTGAAAACAGCTTTTGACAATTTCACAATACAGAACAAAAATTCTTTCTTATTAGTCTTTTTTAGGACCATTAATGAATACTGGGCCCAGTCGGACACAAATAGATTGAAGAGGTAAAATCAGTGTGAGTAACATAGATATAAAGTTAGTTTTTTAAATTTAAAAAAACTATTCTGTAAAGTTTAGCATATTAAAAATAATTTGTCAAAAAGACAGTCATTAATTATAAAGCGAACTAACTTAATAAAATAAAACTCACCACAAGCCTTTGAGCTCCAATAGCAACAATCATCACAGATAATATGATAAAGCACTATAAAGAAACAATCTTATGAATAAAAAAATATTATTTATCATCAAACTGTCATAGACAGGTGGCCACAGTCTAGAAAAGTTTAAAAAAGTTAAGACAACTGTTTTACGAAGCTGTTTGAAATGTTACAGGCTTTGATATTACTTTTATTTTAAGAATTCAGTTAATCAGTTTTAAAATTTAGAAATATCTCTTGGTAGGTAGGAAATTTTTAAAACATTTTGCATCTTCTATCTCATTGAAACACTTTTTAAAATAATTTTAAACAGTAGCCAGTCTATAATAAAGGGCTATTTTTAATAAGCTTTTTACAAAGTTTCTTAAATACTGGGTGTCGGTTTTACCATTTATTTTTGATAATAATGTAAGTACTTTATCAAGTGCTTTAAATTTTGAAAATGTAGAGATTTAAAGAATTTCCTTTTCTTAAACGGGTGTAGAATGACCACGATGCCTATAGCTCTTTGTTCCAAAATGTTCTACCATCGGAGAGGCCAAACTGCTGTTCTTTTACACTTTCTGGTTAATATTTTTTGTAATGGTAGATATATAACATTTGATTTTACAATTGTAAGCAAGAATTACACTAGGGAACAAATTTTCTGTTGCATTTGCACAAGTACCTGATCTTACCTAATTCGGGTCAGGGGATTTCAAATCTAAAACTTTACTTTTTTTGAGAATGATGTTTGAAATTATATATATTTATTTAAGAATGAATTATATATATTAAGTAGAAACTCAATTCTTTTTTGTTTATTTATTATCTCTTAATTATTCAATAGTAAACTATTACTAGGACTTACAACTCAAATTATTCATGGTTAAATCATTAACATTTGCATTACACCACCTCATCGAAAGAACACAAAGTTCAAGTTAAAGATGAATGGTGAAAAGGCCGCAAGCGACCTCAGGTGCCCGGATGTTCATTACAGTTCAGTTCCGCACTTTCTCTTTCAAACTTTTAAACTGAAAAAATGTGGTATAAAAAGTTGCTAATTTTAAATCTTTTTTAATAAATTTTTTAATTTTATTAGTCACCTCTTTTTGCATTTATTGTCGAACGTGGCAACCCTTATGAAGTCTAATATTCATGGTGTTAATAATTAAGTGCTGAAAAAGTTTAAATATTTCTGTTAACCTTAACTGTAAACACATAATCACTTTAGTACTAGCTTTAAATCCATGGTTATAAGATATGAGAAGGAAACCAATTGGAACCAATTGGACCAATTGGAGATATTAGGGGGACCGGTAAGTAATGTCGTTTCTGTGCGTTTAATATTTGTTATCAAGATTTCATTTTTAATCAATAATGTATTCACCTTCGTTAGCAGCAACCTTTCAATGCCGGATTGAAAATGAATCGAAATGGATCGAAAAACGTCAATTGGTTTTTAAGACTAACGAATATTTAATGCATCGAAACGACATTATTTTCCGGTTCCCTTAATATATTAACATTAAAAATCAATGACTTTTACATTAATACAGACTTCACTAAGTTTATAAAGCTCACAAATTTTAGATACTATTATAATTTATTGGATATACTTATGTTTAGGTTCCTCTTAGATAGATGATAATAAGTAAGACATTTTATTACCATTTTTACTGATCGTAAACTTTAAAGCGTTTTTTTTTATTTTTAAAAACCCTTTTATATAAAAAGTTAATATAGAAAAATTATTATTATCATTATTTTTAGTATTTTAAATTTATGCCACGCTGTCAATGCTTCTCGTGTTTAAATTTTGCTATAAATTATTTAAAATTGTAATTTTTGAACAGATCATCTACAATGATACTATTCCTTAGAAAGGATAATTGTTAATTAGGAGTTAAATTTAAAATGTTACCTAGATTTGGCAATTAGTCTAGACATACTATGTGAATCAAAGTAATTTTAAAAGCTCCTTAAATCTATACAAGGACTCTAAACTTGAAACGCTATATGGAAACAAACACGTTTAAAGTTTAGTTAAATTATAAATCATGTTATGCACAATTTTGTAAAATGTTACTTTGCTTAGGTGATAATTAAAAGGAAAATTTGTAAGAATATTTTTTAGATTAAGTGCAATTAATTAAGTTAATGCAATTAATTAAGTTAATTAAGCTCATTAAGAACAGAATATACTTATTAATAATTAAATACAAGTTAAATTCTTTGAAATATATATACATATATAGGATATACATAAATAAAATGCATAATTTAAACAGGTGAGAAATATTTTCATATTCTTATAAAAATATGCAAAATTGAAACTTATTTGGGGTGCTTTTTTCGTTGAACATTTAAACCAACTTATTCGAAACTCTTTACTGCGGTATAATCATATTTACAACTTCAATTCTAAATACAATATAATTCACTGAAGAATGCGAACTAAATTCGGGAACAAAAGATAACCCATAAAAATAACAGGAAAATTGACAATTACAAGTGATTAAAAACAATAGATATTTTTTAATCAAATCCTAAGTTTACAAATATTTAATGGTACCTAAATACTGCTTATTTTGAGACCCGGTTCTTAACAGATTTAGCCTTAATAAGTGTTTCAATGCGATTATTTGAGTTTTTGAGCCCAATTTAAATCGTTACTCGTTTTTTCCAATATAAAATTTAAAGAAAAAATCAAATATTAAAAAAAAGACAAAAAAAAGAGAAAACAATAAGGGTAATATAGAAATTGTTTAAATGGTTATTGTTTAGACAAAACTTTTGATTCCTAGCCTTGAATTGTGACTAAATTGATTTATGGCTCAATATCAAAAGTACAATAAAAGTGCCAAGTACAACAACTATGGTTTAAACAATTTTTACAATTCCCTTACTATGCATTTTTTTTACTTCTAGTGGCAGAGAACTTAAAAAAATGTAACAAGTAAAACAAAGAACAGGGAACAATAAAAAGAATTTAAAAAAAATCTCATTCGGCTTCTAGCCTCCCAGTACGATTCCTCCAATATTCGACCAATAAGAAATATAGCGGCTATATATAATGACGTGATCCGTGCAAAGGAATCTAGTAAGGGTCATGAAAAATACCAATTGTACCCTTTTTTATAAAACATATCAATATGGAGATAAAGAAGCAATATTACGGGTTTATAATTTTCTGAGATGAAATTTCAAAAAATTTGAGAAGAATTACCATATTCAGAACAACTTTTACTGCAATTTATGCCAAGTATTACTACAATTTTCTAATTTTGGTATTGCAATTAGAGAAACAGTGCTAAATCCAGCAATTAAAAAAAAAATCGATGCTGTTTAAATGCAGATTAAAAAGAGTGAAAGTTAAATAGCAACTTGAATAAAACCTTAAAAGCATTTGTGAATTGCATTAATAAAAACTCAACTACTACTTGTATGTATATATAATTTTTAAAATATAGGGCTAAAACTTGAATAGATTTTTAAGATAAAATAAAAATTTCCTTATGTAATTTTTATGATTATTCAAAAATGAATATTTTGCTTATAAAGATAAAATAAATCCAATAAAAATATTTCTCAGCGAAAGTCAAAAAATGCCTGTGATATAAAATGACTCAGAACTATAATTTTACTTAAAATCCTAAATTTAAAAGCATGTAAACTACGTATCAATATCGAAAACATTACCTTCATGGTGATAGTAAAATTCCCTACGACAATTCCAAAAACTTCTTGAAAGCAGAAAATTATCGACTGTAGCTTTAACTAATCTCAATCCCTACTTTATATACTAATAGAGACCCAACCCATGTTCTTGAAGTCAACAAGCAAAAATCACCCAGGAATACTAATTACTTTTACAAAATATAATCCTTTTGTCGTTCGATAAAAAAAAAATCATGTGTCGTCCTTATAGGGCGAGGTCAAATGGTGCATCTTCCCATATTATAATTGCCCTCTTTTTTTTCCCTTTTCAAAGGGAAAATACGTATCAAGAAATGTCACTTGCCACTTCCGATCACGTCTAAGAGTCACTTTGTGGTAGATGACAGATGAAATTCACTATGGATTTCGGTATCGCATCTGCATATTTGCGAAAGGCAATATAGCTTATTGTCAACCACACCGACTACTGCAGGTCACAAATCACTTTCGGCCGACAACAATTTTTTATATTTTGACTGAATAGTTTCAATTTTTGGTTTGTTATTATTAATGCAACCATTCGTCAAAGTTCTGAGGATGAGACTGTTCTTTTAAGCGCGTTTGATTAAGGACAGTTGTCAAGGCTTTGAAATCGGGGGAGGGAAGAAAGAAGAAAAATTGCATCATTTAAATCTTTTACTCAAGGCGTATATATATTTTTTTTTAGGAATTAAATGAATAGTTAAAATCTATTTTGTCGCTGATTAATGATGCTTCTGATACTGTGATGTCTGTATCCATTAGCCATGTATATGGGTCAAATTTTTGAAAGTTTTGAATGATTTTGCTTGATTAGATATTGATGATACTTGAATTGAGATAGAAATTAAATAAATAAAAAAATCATGCAGGATTAAATTTAAAATTTATTGATTTACGGTTGAATATGAAGAGCCTAGTGGAGAAAGCAGGTAATTTATATTTTCAGGATATTTTTTAAGGGAAAAATAACATAAAATAGTCTGATCAATTTGTGTATGTTTAATGTAACAGAATTGTTCTTTGCTTTCACTTTAATTTTAACATAACTTACCCACATTAGTTTTGAGAATGCTTACATGTGTTTTATTTGAAATTAAGTAGTTTTAAATAAAATAAGCCAAAAAATTGTTAGTCCTGCATTCTAATAAATCATATTAAAATAGTTCGGAAGCCACATTTTTTTTTCTTCTTATCCTGATTATAACAACTCTGAAAATGTCATCTATCAGTAGGAACCCATCGAGATCTGATCAGGGGTAAGCTAATCCCTGTAACTTAAGTGTAGAGAGCAATCGGTCACGAGTGGTAATTACCAGGACGGCCGGGTCTCTATTTTAACAGAGCCACACTTACTAACACATATACACACATCCTCACATTTCTTTAACTCACCCTCCTTTTTGTATGTATTCCCAAACTGTAAATACTGTAAATATTCGTTAGTGTTAATTTTCACATTTTACTTCAATTTTACCTTTTTTCACGTACTTTTTTATTACTTGTAATTTTGTAATTACCTAATAATGGCAAAGTGCATTTTTTTTCCTCACATGAGCTCCATTTTGCTACCCAAACTTTATTTTTGTCATGTATGCTTCTTAGTCTAATTTTAGGATGGGAAAAGGGCCGTAAGGCCTCAGACGCCCAGTTCCACTACAACGAACTAACGAACCATCACTAGGAATTTTATTTATTTATTTCAAATGGCAGAGGTGGATTGACATGTTAAAAAGCAAAAACACAGGAACAAAACAAGAAAGTAAAAAGTCATTTCCTCAGGAGCGCTCTTGCTTCCCAATATCGCACGGTAGACGACGACCCGCGGAGGGCCTTGCAGCACAGGATGTGGCTGCCATCCAAAACAGCTTGGCTCATGCACAGAGAACAATAGGGATCAGGTGCCAGCCCTAAACGAAACAGGTGCGCGGATATTTAGTCATATCCAGTATGTAGTCGAAACTGTGCCACCGCTTCGCGGCACGGTCAGTCTGGAATGGTGTTCTGTCGAAGATCTCTCCACACTTTGGTTTTTACCCTTTCTGACAATTGATGATGGAAATCCCCATTGATTTTTGATCTAATAATCCTTTTTAAAGTTGAGAAGGGGACTGGGCTACTAAGAGCTTGGAGAATTCTTGTGCCTCTCTTTGCCAAAACATCAGCCCTCACTACTAATACTATTATACTATTAATTGAGCCACTAATTTAATGGGTCATAACTCATAGCTGAGTGAAAGTCCTCAAGTTATTAGCAATTTTTTTCTACTCCCAGGCTTTTATTCCTTAAAGCTGACAATCTGTACCTTTAATTTCAAAAATTTCATTGATTGGTACGCAATTAAAAGCTAATGCTTTCAAAACTTTTGGCAATTATGCAATATTTAAAAAGCCTCCCAACAAGAGAGCCGCACTGAACTGAACTGTATTAAAAGTCTGGGCACCTGAGGCAGCTTGCGGCCCTTTTCCCATTCATCTTTAGCATGAATATTATGGTGTTTCTATGAGGTGGTGGAATGCAAATGAAGCATTCATGTGGATAGATGATCATTGATTTCTGACTGTATAGTTACATGCAGTAGGGTGATTCAAGAGAGCCGATCAAAATGTCGTCCCATATGTACTTTTGAATAATTTTCAGATTATTGTGTGGAAAATAGCTTTCAAATAAATTTACAAAACAAAGAGACAGAAATTAATACCTAAGCTTAGCTACCTCTAGAAATTTTTTTCCTCCAAAGCGTTAAGAGCTTGAAGTCCTGTGTGCAGGGCATACTTTTCAGTGTTCTTAAATATCTTTTTTAAAACTCTTTATGTTGTAATGACCAGTATAAGTTTAAAACAAAATTTTTAAACTTAGCACCAAATATATCTCAAATCATAAAATTGTTTACCACTAGATAGTATTTTTCGTAAAAATCATAAATTTGGAAGGATTTTTCAAAAGTGACTTGGCAGAGCGGAATCGCCCGCCAAACGCACGGCGAAGCATGGAGGTGGCAAGTTCGAATCCAGCCGTATCCCTGGATGTATTCTTTGTGATGTCCTTCTCTAAACTGTTCTATCTGTTCATAGCCAAGCCTGCAAAAGTATGTAATTTCAATAAAAACAAATGTTACAGATATTTCATCTTTAGCCTTATTAGACTTGATATATTTGGCGTCAGCAGGACCGGGAATATTTTTTCTCCTTTCTAAAGTTGTAACTAAATTTTTGAAAACTATACATCTTTTGAAGCATTCATACCTGCTTAAACTATTTTCGTTTAGGTTGGTGTAAAAGCTTCGAAATTGCTTTTATAAAACTAAATTTGAAGTTAACTTTATGAAATTTTAAACCGATTTACCTACTTTAATATTTCAAGCTGTTCGTCACCACTCTTTAATTTCTCAGGATGCGAGTACTCATCATTTGTTAAGTAGCAGTAAAGTGTACCTTGGATTTGAAGAGATTAACCCTTTACGGGATCATCCTTCCTTTTTTTAGGCTTAAATTTGAAATCAAAAATTTTATTGAGATGGGTTTAAAGATTATTCTGTTCATCGTAGGGAAAACTATCATCATCATCAAATTTTACCTGGGCGCCTGAGGCCTTTAGCAGTCCTTTCCCCATCCGTCTTGAGTCGTATGGATAACCGCGTTTGCATTTATTATCAAAAAATTGGGTGCCTGGGGCGCGCAGCGGCCCCTAACCCATACATCAATATGGATAACCGCAATGAATTGATTTGCTTTATATTTAGATTTTTCAAGATAAAAAGTGGTTGATTAAGTTTAAAATTTATCAGTATCAAATTGGTAAACATTAAAAAATAATAACTGCAAAAATATCTAGCCAAATATTGCCAGAGGTTGGAAAAATCTGATTCAAACCTTTGCTCACCCGTACTTAACCCTTTCTAAAGCCGTGGTAAGTATATTTACCAGCAAATTTAAAAGTTCATGATACAATATTTCATCACTCCAGTTATAATCTGGATTTTCTTTTGTTATAGTTTCATCTGAGCTATGGTGGCTCAGGGACTTGAGTGCTCTTCTTCCAATGAGGTGTCCCAGGTTCGTATTTTAATGATGGCTGGTTGATACGGATTCCGCACCCGGCTCGTCTTGACCCCAGTACTGACGTAAAACGTCTTCATTGGTAGACGGAGAATGCGTTAGAGTCCTATTGCCGTCTGGCTGAACGTGGGGTTTTTTCATGGTTTTCTTCTCCATGCAACGTAAATTCGGGTTTGTTCCATCAGAAAATCTTCCAATAATGCAAATTTTTTCCCAATGCTTGATCACGAAGTTTCCTTGTTTTTTGGAATGGGTTTTAAATTACAAGGCTACAGAGTTGAACATTCTGCTGTTTAACGCCGGTTCTTAAACTGAACTTCAGCTGTGATGAAGTAGGTCTGAATAAAATTGGTGACCAAGTTATAATATGTATGATTCCTTTCGCAGTTTGTAGTATTTAAAAAATTTATTTTACAAATAAAACCAAATAAAATTCCTTACTTTTTAATAACAATTGTGGTTGTAAACAGATTTTAAAGCTCAGAATTTTTCAAACAAACTTTATTTTGCAAAAAAATCAAAATTTAAATCCTAAACTTTTGCCCTTACACAAATCCTAACGTTTAATCCTATTAAAGTCCTAACGCAAAAATTTTGGCATCTAAGGATTTCTGCAAAACGTACATTTAAATTTTAGAATTATTTTTTTAATTGTAAGGAAATTTTCAACTTGCAAAATTGCTAAAAACGTCATTTTAAAATATTCTGATTTTATTTTTAAGGTCATATTCACTCTCTTATTTACTATTTGTTAATGTTGTAAGAAATTGAACACTGCGAGATCGGCACAATATTTGGCGACACCGGAAACTGTTGCCAAGGGTCTTAACAAGGATATCTTTTCCTGAAAAGCTTTATCTCTTAATGTATACTTCAGAATTTATTTTTAAAACATAACAAAAAAGAATAATTTTCCATATAATTACAGCGACTGTTAGTAATCTAGTTTCTAAAAAGCACTTACCAGAAAAGCTACTTACTTTCCTTTTACTATTAACCTTTTCACCTTTTTTTCTTTGGCAATCCATTATAATGAATTATCTAATTGTAAAGACGCGAATTCTATTTCTTTCAGCAATAAAGTAAACAAAAAATCCTTGTTGAAAGTGACAATGCATTTTTCAAAATGTCTAGAGGACAGAATAAAACTGTAATAATTATTTGTCCTTTTTTTCTATATATATTTTTTATTTTTTGTTTTATAAAAGAAAACAAATTATTTGAGAAGTGGAGAAATCTTCCAAGCTCTTTTTTATACAACTTTTTTTTATAATTATTTCGGAATATATTTAATGCTTAATTTCAAAGAAGAGCATATCTATCTACTCGTATGAATGAAATCAGACCATGTTTCATTGATTCTGATTCACAGAAACATGATTCGGATTTTCGACCCCCAAAATATATGGACCCCCAAAATATAGTTTGGTCAGCAGCCCAAAATTTGGATCCCTTAATGTTGGTTTATTTTTTGTGTATTTCACCATATTTGGAGAGCTTTTTAAGTGAATTGAAAATTTTTTGTACGCAATTACAATATCTTTTTTATCCTAATAATTTCATGCCAAAAATAATTTTTTGTATATATTTATTGCTTGCTATTTTTTATTAATTAGTATTCGAAAAATTCTGAATGGAAAGGTAAACATTTTGCTACATTATTTGAAAGAATGCAGTTTTACATGGCGAAATGCGAGATTTGAGAGAAATCGGTCGAATAGTTCCTGAGAAATTGAGTTTTAGAAATAAGATCATTTTCAAAATCGATTTCCTAGGAACTGTTAGATCGAATTTGTTCAAATTTTGTATTTTGCATTTAAAAATTACATTATTTAAAACGATGAAAAAGAATTGTATACCTTACAATTCAATTTATTATTATTATTATTATTATTAAATAAAATAATAGGTATTCATTAAAAGTTATATTTCGTATAGAATTTTTTTTGGATAGACGAATTTCATAACTGTGTTTTTTATTTTGCGCACTGTTTAGTTTCGAACAGTGCGGAATTTTCCCACTTTTAGATAAGATATGAAAGGGAGGGCTATGTATAAATATAGTATATTAAGCAAAAACTTCTAAATTTTAACGCTATTTAACACGCCATTATAAATATGTATGTGCGTAATTACATATAGTGCCGCATTGTGGGCCGCCTAATTAGCCTGAAATAATTTTCTTTGCTATGCTACTATAGTACCTTGTAATATAGTACTTGGCCAATTTTGAATATTATGAGTTAATATGAAGGGGTGATATAGGGCCATGTAGGAATGCAATTATTTATGCAATTAAAAATTTTTTCGAATAGTTACAAAAGAGATGGATCAGAATTTAGATAAATTAGAATTAAAAAGGACTTTGTCCACCAATACTATTAGAAATATAAACATATATATAAAAAGTCAGATTGTGTGAAGATCATGCTCCTATGTTTTGGTAAAAGTCTCTTTGAAATTTCAAGAATATTTAATTTGTTTAAAAAATTTTAGTTATCGTTCACTGCGAATGGAAATTTTTTTTAGCAAGAGCCTCTCAAGTTGGAGGGCATGATTGTATGGTATTTGGTTTAGAAAGTTAAATTACAGTTATTTTGACCATTATTCACATCTCAATTCATAAGTTCATATAAAATGCCATTTTTTTCACTTAAATTGTGTTTCTTTTTACTGGAGAAATAAGCCAAATTTCTACTTGTTTTTATGGTTGAGCTTATTTTCTCTTTATAAAATCTTCAGCAGAGAAAATGGGGTAGTTAGAATTATTTTCGTTGTGAACTATTAACGACCTTTGAATGATGCAGTGGACGTCACTTTAGTATAGCCTGATAGCTGTCCTGATAGTTTAAGACATTGCTTTTTCAAATTAAAAATGTTATAAAAATTGCTTTATCATTTTTCAACTTCAGATAGAGAATCGATATATTTATGACTACCATTACAAATAAAAACTTAAGAAAACAATCAAACAGTGAAAATTCTTCACTATTTGACGTATGTAACGTAATTTAAATATTTCTTGAATATAGAATATTGTAGCTCATCACATATTCTAAATATTTTTAATTACTACATGGATCTTGAAGTTTTATTTCCGAGTACATGGATCTTGAAATGTTTATGAGTTATCTTCATTTACTTAACCTCACTTTTCATCATACTTGCGAACGTCTCCCGCTTTTGGTGGAAAATGTTTTCATCAACATTTAAAACAGTAAAAAATTTATGTTTTAAAATGTATTTTTCATATTATAACTTTGATTATTAACGATTTTGAACATTTATATACATATCAACAATTTAAATAAATATATAAGACCTGATAATTCCACAGTTGCGGTTTTAAATACAAGCGAAGCAATATTAAACAAGTTAACAATCATCTTAATAACAGTTACATCTACAGTAGACATCTTTGTTTTTCGACCATTCTGCTTCTCATATCTTTATAATGAATTTTTAAAGGGCTTTAAATAGCCTGTGTGACACCCAGTTACAGATTTCTGCTTATACTTTTCACTGTTTGCCTGTTGTAAGTAAATAATTTTCTTTTAAATAGTAATTAATACTTTTATAGTACACTTTTCCGTTTTAAATGTACTACAGCTTTCAGTTTTACTCATTTATTTAAGAAATTTTACCTTAAAAATCTATAAAATCAGAACTTCCGACCCGGAAGTTCTGACATTCCATAGCGTTTGCAGTGGAAATAAATCACTGATGATCACTAAGCGAATGTAATAATTACAATTTCCCAAGAGCATAACAACAGCAGAAGTTGCGCATAAGTTTCTTATGTGTCTGCGTGAAATGTTTCATGATAATCAAAACTATTTTAAATCAAATATCAAAGTATAAAATTTGCCTCGTCCTAATATAAAGGAATGAAATCTCAGTTGTTTAGCTGGAAAATTCCGGTAAAAATAGTTAATTTTAGACTTTTATAGGGAGGAATATAATTATATTAAAACCATTAACATATCTTAGAGTAGAAAGTACTAGTATGAAAAAAGTTTAATATTTTTACTTAAAACTATTTCAGACCACCGTTGTCAAAATGCTAAATATTGTAGAGAGGTAAAAATTTGCAATTTTGATTAAAAAAAAATAAAAAGTAGTAGTGAATTTATGTTTAGTCCAATATGATATTTTGAAATATTGGCTACAACTTTTGTTTAAATACATCGCATCCTTCCAATTTCTGATCAAAATATAGGCATTTTTTATCGAGCACACAAGCATATTTATTATTATTACACTTATGTATGCGTAACAATAAAAAATATAGGCGCTTACATTGATGCAAAATTATTGTGAAAACCAACGACTCGTTTCTCTGAGATAAATTTCCTGAGTGCAATAAGTGAAATCCTTTGACTTGAGGCAAACCGCCATGCATATTTATGCTCCTGACAGTGTTATCTAGACAGGTGAGGTATAGTTCCTTATGCACGTTTACAAGCTGACACCAAAACCAGGCCATTCGAGAGAGTATTTTAAAATTATAAACTAGACAAAATTAATTTTAACTTTTAAAAGTTTTTTGTTTAAAAAATAATTTTTTTATTGTCATCTGTTTACTTGTAAATTTTATTGTTTCAGCTGCGATAAAAATTTTGGTTTATGCACGATAAAGTTTCTTCCGCAATTTATATCGATTACATTTTCTTTAACATCGACACCACATTATCTGGTGTGAAACATCTATAAGCATTGAGTTGTTTAATAATAACATTTTATTCAATCGACATTGTAGTCTGGAACTAATTGTTTCGAAACATGGCTGAGTCTACCGTAGTTCTAGTCACGTATTACACGCCTATTCAACGAACGTGTGGACACGGCTGGATACATATTTTAACCCATTGACTTCTTATGAGATGGGCGAAACCTCTTTCTTTTAACCGCTTGACCTTTACAAGGTATCGTAAATAACCTCAACCAGTTTTCTTATCACAGACTGATGCTGCGGGGTATTGTAACTGGTGAGAGTAGTGGTTTAATGACGTGTGGTTAGTTTCAATGCTTTACACCACTTTCACTCTGAAAGTTAAGAGAGTAAGATGAGTAAAGGTTACACCTATGGTTTAATTTATACAATTTCAATTTCAAAAAAAAGAACGAGTTAGTTAAAAAGTATTGTTCAGGAATATAAATTGCTTTAAGATTCTTACGTTGTTTGATGCGTTATCTGCTCATGACACAGTGCTAAAGCGTAAGAAAGTTTCCAAGTAAAAATGAACTCTCTAATTCAGCCTAAATTGCTTTATATCGTATATAATCACGTTCAATGAAGTTGTTGCAGTTATAATATCCCTAATATGAATTGTTTTTATTTGTTTTGAGGATATTTTTGCAAACTAAAACAATTTTTGTATTGACACATATATTACCGGCTAAGACGGGAAGTATACTATTATATCCACCAAATAATCATTATTTAATTATAGAATTAATTAATCATTAGAAAAAGAAACACGAAAAATCTCGAGAGTGATCGCTTAAAAGTAATTTTAATTACTTAAAGCTAAAAAAACCGGTTAGATGAATGCTGATTGATGTAAATTTAAATATCTGTTTTTAAAATATTAAGATAAATAACTATTTCTAGAGCAAATTAAAATTGAAACTGACAGTAATAAGATTAGTTTTATATTTTAATTTTCAGCCCCGAAAGAACAATGTTCTTTTGGTATATTGAAGTGCAAAATAAATGCAATTTGAATTTTTTTTTTATATGGATTCTTTAAATTGTGAATTTTTCAATGCATTTTATAACTTCTTTATACCCAGTTTTAGTTTTCTTTATTGCTGTGAAGGTTTATTAATTTATTTATTTCATTTTAAAGCTAAACTGCAATAGATTAAAAATGACGAAGAATTTATCATTTAAATAAGTCTACAATTAACAAAAGAATTGGGCCTTTTCCCTCAAGAAATTGTGTTTTTCCGAGTTCTTAAAAATTGTGTATGCATGCAGTGTTTGGGCAGAAATATGAAAAATCTTCTATACTAACTCCATGTAAAATAAATCTTTCTTTTAGTAAGTAAATGTTTTGGAAGGTTTTACGTGACAAAACTGTTGGCGCAATTTGAAAGAACATGCTTGAAGCGTTTAGAAATTGCGTTTTTTTTTATCTATGCAAAATTTTTATCTATAAAAATGAGTGCAGGAAGTTAAAAGGTTTTTTCTTATTTGATATCACTATAATATTAAAAGCTTTCTTACATAATTATCGCAATTCTTGAGAACGGCGACAAATATAGCTAGTATTGAAGCTAAAAAAAAGTTATTAATTGCTTCCGCTCATTTAGCGCGACCCAGATTTTGCATGGTTAAAAATGATACCATTTCAAATAAGGGTCAAGTGATCTTTCAAATTATAACAGAGTTTTGCCATGTCAAAATCTTCCAAAATATTTTCTGTTAAAAGAAGGATTGTTTATATTGAATTAGAAGCGTTTCTGCATTTTTGCCCAACCCATATAAAAAAAAAATAATGAACCAACCATGTGCTATTGAATGAGTGCAGCAACAATGCAGTAACGTACTATTTACTTATAGGAATGACATTGCACCCGCTTTATTTGTAGAAAAAGATATTCATATTTAGTTTTTAAAATAAAACAAAAATCGGAAGAGGATGTTAAGATATGGAAAGCATACTTTTTTTGTTGCCAAACAGATGATTCTCTTAAGAAAACACTATGTTTTCAAATTTATTGCAACGTATTAAGTGTTCTAAATAGGCTGTTAAAATACTACGCAATTATTTTAAAAGCATAGATATCAATATGTAATGTAATTTCAATTTTATTTCCAAAACACAATAATTCATAATTATGACTAGCTTACTAAATTTGTTTTTCATGATTAAAGATATTTTTATTTTTTAAAAATACTTTTTAAAAACTCTTTCCTCGAATTGTGCAATAGATTGATAAAATGTTTGCAATGTATATTAATATACCTTCACAATACTCAAATTATTTAAATAAAAAAATATAATTTTATTATTTGGAAAAGTGGTAAAATTATTAAATCATTAAATGTAAAAATGTTTTTTTTCTCATTACTAAATGTAGATGCAACAAAATTCTAGTAAAATAATAGATATAATTTTATTATTCCGAAAAGTAACAAAGACACAAACAGGAACTCAAATTTGACAACAAAATATGTTATGGAAGATTTTTATGGATAAAAAGATGCACCTTTTCCAACTTGAAAGCTTCAAAAATTGAAACAAAGATTTCTAATCACCCTATTCCCAAAGACAATTCAAAATCACAAAGAAACAATGATAGTTGTTAAATGAAAAGCAGAAAAATTCCAGATTCTAGGCAAGAGATTGTAAAGAACTATTTTATACTTAGTCACAAATATATAATAGTTCTTTAAGAAATTCGAAATCAACCAAAAACATTTAAAAATAATGATTTTTTTTCATAAAAAGCTCTTGAAAATATTCAGATCCTTTATTCTAAGATTGCCGTTATTAATCTGTTGCAGGAACAAGGACGTATCGAACACGTTGAGGTCTGGGTTCAGGTTTGACAACGGCAGCATAAGCCTTGGCTCCATCAGCGGTGGATTCAATAGTAACATCAGCGGGTGCAGCGTTATCTGTTCCTGGTTCGTTTGTTCTGATGTTAGCAACAAAGCCATCGATTCCAGCGACATATTCTACAACACGATTGCGACCGTCTGCGTCGCTGAGTGAATAAGATCCACGAACTGTTCCGGATCCATCTGCTGTTTCAGAATGACTGCTGCTGCCTTCGTCACCTGTTGCAATGTAACTGAAGGAATATGGCTTTGGACTTTCATCACCCTGTAAAGAGAGAATTGTATTTATTTATGTTTCATAAGTAGCATTAAATTTTATGTGTCAGTTATACTCATTGCAATTGACTAAGTAACGGTCAAAAGATAATACAACTGTATACTCGTAACCGCATCCGTCTTCTCAACTGTGATGCCGCACAGTATAAATACCAATAATTCCTTGGAGTCCCAGACTCCTACAAAAATAAACGTCTTGCCATCTCCAAGGTTAATCAGACGCGTTTTGCGGTCAAAAAAGAAAAAAAAACTACCTCTATACTTGACGTCATCATGACGTAGTGGCATGACAGATTCTTTACAGCTCCTAAATAAATTTGGAAATCGTAAATTTTATTTAGCTTACAATTTCAAAATAGTAGAAGGACTCGATTGAGTTGACAATCGGTACTACTATAATTAGTGTCATTCTAGTTTACTTTACCAGCAGCAGCAGCAGCTTTAAAGTGTACCAGTCAGCATTTCATTTTTAAAGCCAAACAAATGTACCGATAAATAAATAATGTTAAATCTAACTTGTTGTATGAGGCCTAGTTTTAGTATAATTTTTTTTTATCAATAAAACATACTAGTTACGTTAGAGAGAAGGAGGTACAGTTGCATTTATTGACACATACATTCGACGTCACTATATATCATAGATGCGACAGATGATAAAAATATAAATAGTGTGGACTAATAAAGCGGACAATCCTATTAAAAGATATTAAAATTAGCAATTTTTTAACATATTTTTTTCGGTTTACTATTAAAAGAATATTAATAACGCTCTAAATATGAATAATTTGCAGTGTAAGTCATGGTGGTAGTTTTGATTTTAAAATTAAATAGATCAAATAAATGAAAATGTAAAAGAGTATCTACCATTTCTTACATTTTCATACCTGCCAACTCTTCCGGATTTTCCTGAAGATTGTATTTTCATATTTAAAGTGGTAGCAATACACTGGTTATTCCAATTAACTTTTTGAATTATAATGATAATTATAAATGAGTTTGACCACCACTACATGTAAATAATTACAATAAATATATGAAAGCATAATAATCCTTACTCAAGCGAATTTCAACGGGATCAAAATATAAATATATTTTTGAGTCAGACTGTTTTTCGTTTATTGTTTTACAACCACTCTGAAAATCCATTCTAGGAAGGAGTGAAAGTTGGCAGGTATGCATTTTTAGTTGCCCATGGCATCTCTGCTATAGGTATCAGTGGAGGGCAAAGGGTTAAAAGTTGTAGCGAAAATGAAGCAAATGTCGGTGTTTTAAAGCATTTGGTGCCACCACTACATGTAATGTTTTAAATGAAATGTATAGGAATGAGAAAGCGTCATAACCAGATTTATATTTAATAATCTTGCATTTATTTTTCGAGAAATAAGATTTCGGCGGAAAAATATATATTGTTGAAAGTACATAGGTGCTAACTTTTAATTTTTAGCCGGATTTAATTTTTTATTAGTGGTAAAATGAATATTTAATATTTATTTTTTGTTTGTAAATTGAAATTTAAAATGATTTTGTCCACCTTGATATACAAATAATACTGAGGGGGTAAAATTAATAAATAAACAGAGGGGGTCAAATTAATCACCCCCTCTCACCGTGAAACATAAAATAGTTTCGCCCCGCTGATTTCAGATATGCAATCGGTTTCTCTTTATAAGATGCAGTTTCTATGGATCAGGATTTTTAAAAATACTTAGTGTTCCCACTTTTCTGCTACGTAGGGAGTGGTAGGAAGCATTTCAGCAGGGATGCTAACTGCTACGCTTTCTGGAAAAGTTTTAATAAATTGAAAGAGAGTTAGATAGTAGCAATTGTGGAATAGAAATAATTACGCTTACTTTAAAAAGGGTAATCCCGAGATAAACGCAACCAAGTTGTATTTCATGTGATAGTTCGAGTTTTTGATATGTAGCAGTGGAAAAATGACTTAGAATTAAAGATACTAAATTAAAAATGATTTAAATTTCGTTGCCGCAAGAAAATACTTTTTTACAAAGCGGAGCAAGTTGACATCTCTGAATTTCAGTTCTGATGCATTAAGACCATAGAGTTGTTAAGTTTTATTTTCACATAAGCAAACAAGTGTATATGTATGTATATAAACCTATACGTTCTTTATAAACAGAAAAAATTAACTAAACTAAAAATATAATTTTGACATCTATCTGTAGCTTTCAGATCAAAACTAATTTCATATTTGAAATTTTCGCACTCGAAATAGATTATAACGAGTATTTGTATAAATGCAACCAGAGATTTATTCCTCAGTGTAATTTTAATGTATCTTAATAATGTATTTTAATGTATCTTAATAATGTATTTTAATGTATCTTAATAATGTATTTTAATGTATCTTAAATGTATCTTTTGTAATATAATCTTTTTAGTACCATCTGAAATTTTTTATTCATTCAGTAAAAATATTTTTCAAAGCTATTATTATGGTTTATTAATATTAGAGAGATATGGTTAACTTGGCGTTAAATTTTTATGTAAACCAAGAGTAATTTTTTTTAAGTAAACATAATTACCTGAGAATAGGCGATGGCTAAGAGAGCAGCAAAAACAACTAAAACCTAAAAAAGAACAAAAACCATAAAATTATTATAATTCAAAAAATAGTTTGAATAAAAAGAATATTAAACTATTTTTAATTATTAACAATTAAATCGATCATTATTTTTTTATATTCTACCCACTTCATTAAATTTTTTATGATATTCTAAAAAATTTTAATTTTTTTTCTTCTTTCTATCTCTTTCAGGCACAAAATTTTCAGCAAAAACCAAAAAGGTTATTTAAATACCAAAAATAACTTGAAATAAACGAATATTACATTGTTTTTAATTATTAACAATTAAACCGTTATTATTATTGTTTTTAATATTCTACCCACTTATTTATATTTTTACGACATTCCAAATATTGTTAACTTTGCTTCCTGTATTATTTGTTATCCCTTTAACCCAAAAATTTCAACAAAAAGCAAAAAGATTATTAAAATACCAAAAATAACTTGAATTGAAAGAAAAAAAGTGCTTGCGCAAGCTATAGTTAACCGAAATTCTTCTAAAACTTTGATTTTGAGAAACACCCTGATAGTGCAACTTTCGTAAAGATGCGTATTAAATTTATTTTTTGAAAGAAAAATACGTGCTTTTTATTTCGTCTTAAGTTATTTATGGAAATTTATATTTCTTCTTCTGTACTTCTGCGCCATAATTCCGAAAACAATATTTTGTATTCAACATGGGACATTATTTACTTTTGTAAATGTCCTAAAAATAGGGATATTTCCTGTTAAAATAGGGATTTTAAGTTTAGTTTCTATTTATTTATAATTTTTTTTAACAAAAATTGATAAGAAAAGTTGTGTGGATATTATTCTAATGTTTAATGATATTTCCTACTTTTCATGGTCAGGGTTTTCTAGAATGTTTGATTTAGAAATTCGAAAAAAATATTTTCGTTGCAAATTTAGCATTTGTAATTGTATTGCGACATTTCTAGAAAAAAATGAGCAATTACTTATTTATATTAATTTATTTCTATAAGCGTGAAAAGGAAATCAAAATTTCATTTATTACGAAAGAAGAGCTCGTTTTTCTATTAGCTACCACATCGACTGCTAAATTCAAAATGTTTATTACGAAGGATATATTTTTTCTTTTAAAAAAGGTATCATAATTTCAATTTCTTTACAAATGGGACTTAGATATTTCGGGAGTAGAGAAATACAAAAATCTTATACAAAAGATTAAGAACTTATTAAATTTGTTGTTACTTTTAAGGATATAAAACACATCTGAAAATTTTCATTAAATTCATTTGTGTTGTTTGTTTTTGTATATTGTTTTATCAAATAACGTTCTTAAACCCCAGAATTATTCAGTAACTCCAATGTATATATAAAAATCTTCTATCTAAGGGTGAAAATGATTAATTTTAAGTGGCTAATTTAAGTGGTTAATGATTAATTAAATCTAAATCAGACAATTTTCTGATTGTTTTGATTTTATTTTATAACCGTCGTTGAACAGCCTACACAATTTAGGGTTTACGATTACCAATTTCAACTCCGTAACCTTGTAATTTTGAACCCAATCCAGAAGGCAAGGTAACTCTTGGATCAAATGTTGGGAGAAACTTGCGTTCGTGGAGGACTTTTTGATGGAACTAGCCCGCATTTGCGTTACATGAAGAGGAAAACCTCGAAACCCTCCCACGGTTTGCCTGATGACAAGGGGACATCAGCACTGCGGTCAGTACGGAATTCGAATTGACCAGCCATTGCTGGGATTCGAACCTGGTCCATATCATTGGGAGACGAGCGCTCTATGATATCAGCGGAATGATTGAAACTCAGAGTTTTGTGAGCATTTTAACTTTTAAATGCGCGCCGAATGTCTTACTCGCCTGAGAATTGACTTTAAAGCTATGTACAACAACATTTAAATTAACATGTTCACGCCGGGTGTTGCTCCTGAAAGCGGGACGGAAAAGAGAAAATACTGGTAGAACTATTTCAATATTAGATAATATTCGGGAGGAGTTAATCTATTCTCAACGATAACAATTCACTGTAAGGAAATTTATCACGGCGAAGAAGCAATTCAATATAAAAATTGCATCCGTTAAGAACAATTGGTAGTTATGGATTTTTATTATTCCCGGAAAAAACTGAAAAATTAGATTTATTTGTTACCAGTTTTTACTCCGGTGTGCCGCCCGATGAGACAATCTAGTCTAGAGTGACCCACCGGTGGGTCACCTCGGCGTGAATGTGTTAAGCATTTTTAACCATTTCTAGATTTTTAAAACTTTTAGATTTGTGGCATTGGAAATAGCAACTACGATAACAGAACGTTCAGCGGTTATCAAAATTACCATATTAGAACTTATTATAAAAAATACTACTCCGTTCATAACATAATTTTTTCTAAGTGTTTGAGTTATCATATCATTTTGGTGATTAAGACTGTTTCATGTAAACTTTTTAAAAACATGAAATAAGAAATTTATAAATCACTGTAATAATTTTGAGGGACTACTGGATGCCTTGTAACGAATTAAAGAAATGCTTTATCCGTTCCAAATCTCCTCCATAACTTAAAATGTTATCTATGAAATTAATTACAAAATCAAATTACGATTGATTAATTAAAGAAATAATTAATAAGTAAAAATGAATTAAGTTTCTACCACTTCTTACATTTCAAGTCACCTGTGGCATCACTATACGGAATGTAACTTGACTTTTAAACAATTGTTCTAACACTAATTATTATTTTACTACCACTTTGGTAAAACGTAACAAATGACATTTAAGTTGACAGCTATAGGGTGGTTTTAAATTTTAGTGAGTCTTTTAGTCTATGAAAGCTAGAAGAAAAAAGAACTTTCTAATTTATTACAGAGCTATTTTCCCCTATAGCCTAAACATTGAGTTTGAAGTGAAATGTAACTATTTTCAACTTAAATTTTTATTTTCGAAAGAGTAATTTGCTAAAAATGGTTTTAATCAACTTATTTTCTTATAATTTATTCAGGGTTCCCACTACCAAGGAAAAATAAATGAGTGGTAACTAAGATTTTTCAAGACTACTGAAAAATGCTCACATTTATATTTATGAATAACGAAATTATTTCTGAGTTACTTTTTTCACCCATATATATTTTCTATATATTAAATATTTATTGATGGCTTAAAATATCTAGATAAATATCACTTTTACTACCAACTTTAAAAAAATTTCGAGACCGTCGGAATCCTGTTTATGAACTGATTAACTATAAGCATATTTCTAACATTATAATTCGAATATTGAATTAATCAAAATTTAAATTTTATTATTTTCTAGTTTAACTTTTTTTATGAAAGTGATTTGTTTTAAGTTTATTAAAAAGGGTCCTCACCATCAGATATGCTGCAATGATATGTTAATTAACTAATTATGGACAAATTCTTTTACTCACATCTTAAATAGTGAGTTAATTTAACCCTTTAATGGGCCATTTATTTCCAGTAAAGGTAAATTAAAGTATTTTTGGAATTGAAATTTTTATAAGAATAGTAATTGGTATCAAAAAAAAAATTCTAATTTAGTTTATAAAAATGCCACTCATTTGGTGGTAAGTATATTTAACACGACTTATTAGAAACTTATAGACTTTTTTTTAATTTATGAAATTAATTTTATAAATGCTACAATCTTCAAAAGGAATTATGCACTTTATAACTTTTATACGTTTTCTTAAACTAAGAAATGGTTGCCAATTTCATTCAAACACACTTTAAGAAAGCTGAAGTTATTAACAAATGGAAACCTAAATTAAAAGTGGTAAAAAAGTTTACCATAGACTTTAAAAATTGGTGGTGAGTATATTTACCACGGCTTTAGAAAGGGTTAACATAAACTTTTACCATTATTTAAAAATTTTACTTTAAAAAAAAAGAGTGATTTATTTTAAGTTTGTTAAAATTTATTCGTATAAGCTGATATTTTTATAAAAGTTGGAAACATAAACTTTTTACGTCATTTGATTTAAATATATTTTTCAGCGTTCTTTAAATATTTAATATTAATTTTTTAATATTCCTGTTTCAAAACATAAACAACCATTTAACAGTACCATATAAAAAAATAGAAAGAAAATATGAAAAGGAAATATTTTAAAATTGAAACTTACCTTCATTTTTAAAAACCTTTCTGTTTAGCTAAGAACTAAATTGTGCATGATCATAAAAATTTCTTCTATATATATAATTGAATATGCCTATTAAAAATTCTACGAATGATATTTATGTAATAAGATGTAAGAATTTATGAGTTCATTTTCACTGGACAAGGCTTTGGGGATTTTCTACTAATTATGAGTGTGACCTCTAAATTTTTATAGGAATTCTTAGACAAATTTGAGAGATTTATGTATGATACGATATTAAATAACGGTTTTTATCCATGTAGTTCGGTATCTTAAAGGAAGTGTTTTAAATTATAATTGTTAATGAAGTACGAACTGAATACGAATGGTAGAATTACTGTAACGGTGTATACAAATTCAATTTTTTATTGAAAATTTTCCATACTAGAAAAAGTTGAGAGTTGAGGTTGATCTTTATTAGTATAGTATAGTGTGATTATGATTTATATGATTATGCAATTACTTTAAAAAATTAAACAGAATGCTACATAATTTTAAAAAAGTTGTTTGAAACCAAGGCATTTGCGCTTTTTTATTAAACTAAAAAAACAACAACAATAATTTTTTTAAAATTACTTTAATACGAAAGATTGGATGTCGGGAAATATCGTTTATTAAAATATTATTTATTATAAAAATTGTCTTAACTTTAACCTTTTACTTTAAACTTTTCAAGAAAAATGATGACAAATGAAATAGTTTTTATGTTGATTTATTTTTGATTTAGAAAATAAGTATTTCTTTGGAGCAAAAAAGAAATCTCAAATTGATAGAGTGGAGTTGAGGGAATTTTGTCGAAAAAACAACGTTTTTCACAAAACATGAGTGTTAGAAAAATTAATTGTACCGAATCTAAAGCAGTGACGATACGTGCGTCTAAAAATGAAAAAAAGCGGTAGAAATTTAGTTCATTTTTTAAAATTATTTACTTTATTTGATTATTTATTTTAACTTACCACTATGTATTACATTAACAGCAAGGTAAATTTAAAACGAAAATTGGCTTTGTCTTCGCATTTAAGAATAAACTGGAAAAAAAATGCTAGCCACCATTGGAAACTTTAAAAGGTTTTGTTTTTTATTCGTCATCACTTCTTACATGCTTATGCGCACTTCTTACATGCTCATACCTGCCAACTTTTAATCCTTCCCATTTTCATTTTTTCCAGTGGTATTAAAATGGAATTAAAACCCCAATTTTAAACAAACAAATACGTTGTATTTGAGAAAACTTAAGTTGACAATCATGATAGTAACGCACATTAATATATGTCTTTAATTTTTGTAAGAATAGTGGTGATCAAAATCATCTAAAAATTAAGTTTATAAAAGAAAAAATAGTATATTCTTACTACCACTTTAAATATGAAAATAAAATCTTCCGGAAAATCCGAAAGAGTTGGCAGGCTTATGCGCAATGTTAGAATGAAATAGTAAAGATAAATAATGATGTGGGTTAGAAACTTAAATAATGGTCAAAATATTTTATTAAAATAATTCCAGCTGAGTATGTAAAACGTAAAAGTAATTTTACGAAAAAAAGAGAGGAAGGAAATTAATCGATCACATTCTTTCTTAAGTTTAAATATTGTTTCATAATCCTAGTTCAATTTTCTTTTCATACAAACACATATGACCCGACTAAATGTTAAATGATTATAACAACATAAACTAAATTATTGTGTTTTTTTTTGAACAGTGAAATTCATGCAAACAAATATGTGTCTACTAAATGTTAAATGATTGTAGCTACATAAACTAAGTTAATGCATTTTTTTAAAAGCGAAATTTGTAAGAAAACACATTAGGTAAAAAATTATTACTAGAATCGGATATCCTATGGTATGCTAAAAATACTTCCATTTACCACTGTAGCCAGTGGTCGGAAAAACTGGATTATTTTTGAAGTTTTCTACAACTACTTTGTTACAAATGTGGTTAACTAAAACTACGTCTAAATTTTTTAATGTAGTGACTGCAAACTATTTTGGATTTGTAATAACTACTTCAATACTTTAAGGAGATAAGCTTACAATAAGTCCAAGCGAATAATTAAGAAATATTTATTCACGTTTACATGAGCCTGTTTGTTACTCCAAATTTTTTTTCGAATCTGTTCATTTACCTTTTAACTTCTTATGCCTTTCTCGATAGCCAATATTTGATTTAAGAAATGTGAAATTATCAAATCCTTGAAATTTTTGTAATTGCTTAATCTTTTTTTATTTCCTCTAAGAAATTAAGAACATCGAAAATAGGCTTCCTTTCTTCAAAATAACATCAACGAGTGTACATTCGCATGTGAAAGTACACGTGATAAATACGCAATTTCTGTTAACGCTTAACTGCAGCCACAGGGTCATTTTCATTGTATCCATTGACGAACCCGCGAAGATTCGTACCCATCAAATTCAAAAAATTAGTTGCATTAGGGCCGTGTTTCTTTACCAAACTAACGTTAAAGGTAGTAGCCAGGAATCGCCACAAACTGCTGGGTTTTTTTTGTTTCGCACTATTCACTACACTACTTTTCTTTTAAGTAGCAAAGTACATTACAAACTACGATAAAAAGTAGCGACTACAGCAGTTTCACTACTTGTTGTGTTACTTCCGACCACTATGCAGAACTCAAGAACTATGAATTAAAATTCTGATGGTTTTAGAAACAACCGATCAGGGATTTATTGAAACTTGTAAATTTAATTGAAAATCACGCTTTAACTTTTTGCATTCCCTTGTCATCTTTGAGTAGATACACCCTGGGCTAAATAGAATAGAAGGGCTAGTTTACTCCGCTCTTAGAGCTGAAGCTACGATTTTCCTCCTCATGACGTCACTGTGCCCACAGATCTCGGAGATCGCAAGCAAAGATATTATGAAAACTTTGCATCTTTCTCTTTGTAAAAATAAGTTACGACTTTTTCTGGTTATTAGCTTTCAAACTTTACGTAATTAACACATTATTTCCGTTCATAAACATAGTTCAAAAAAACTTTCTTGGCCATTATATTAAGAAAAATACCATTTTAAACTTAAAAAAATGTTTTGCTAGTTGGCGAAAATGACACTATAAATACTTTATTTTAAAAAGTTCAGTTTTAACTTTAATTATTAAGAAAAATGAAAGCATATATCGACACTTTTTTTATCTACATATTCTTTTATAACAATAAGTTGAGTTAAATTTAGAATCCCTTATTTTAAAATATGCCGCTAATAGCAATTTGTTCATACTTAATCATTAGGAAACATCAACCTTAAATGCTAATTACTGAAATAAATTAATAATTTAGGTTCATAATGACATTAAAAATTTTACAATTGTTTATAGATATTTAAATTTACGATGATATAATTTATCGATATTTAAATTTAAGAGAATATAATTTTTTTAAAAAAATCATAAATATTTAGAATAACTACATTAAAAAATATGTTATGAAATTAGGAGAATTTCAACTATATACTATATATTTTATTTATACTTTTTACTTACATTTTAATTTTCTTTGACTTTATCCATTTTTTTCACCTGCCTTTATCTTTTTGAAGTAACGAGGCGGTTTCCATTTAGATAATGAATTTTTATAAAAGTTCTTAACGACAGAATAAACGTAATGCTGTTTTATATTAACTGCGTCATTTCGGAATCCATTCTTTACATAGTTGTTCATTTACTTTAGGGAACACGCGGGAAATTATATTTTTTCCTTTTGTTTTTCTATCAGAATTTTTGCAAGTTGCTATCGCGCAAACTGGCATTTCGATAATAGTTTTAAATTCTTGTAAATTCACTGCAAAAACTGAGGAAAGTCATTATAGATAATGACAAATGTCTTAGAATATCTCGCAAAAGGAAATGCTCCAGTATTAGTTAGAGCTAGTAAGGCCGAACGCTGTGTTCTTGAAGTAAAAGTGCGAGCTTTGCGCCAAAGTGACGTCACTAGAGAAAATCGGAGGATTGGCGCGGCGAGAGTTTCTTCAAAGGAGTGAACCAGCCCTTCTATTCTCTTTAGCCCTGAGATACACCTCGCTAAGACTTTAAATTTTTATATCGTAATTATTAACACGTTGAAGAGTTCAATAATTTTACACTGTAAATAACTTCAAACTAAATTTGCAAATATTAGACAGATTTTGCTAGTTTTTGAAAGATTTAGCATGGCATATCTGGAAAAAAAAAGAGGTGATATATATAAACTTACGAATTGTTTAGAAATAGTGGTGGATAACAATCTACTAAATTGAATTCATTAAACCAAGAATCACAATTAATAAACTACCACTTGAAAATATTTATTCGCTGTCCAGAGCAAGTTGGCATCTCTGTGTATATAAATAAAACTATTCTTGTGTGTTCTATATTGCATTCATTTCTTCAAATCATTTTAGTAACGATAATAATATTAAAAACGTAAAAATTGACTCGAATTATGTGTTTCTAATAATCTTGACTTAGCTGGTCACCGGTGACCCCCATGACACTCAACGTGTTAATAAACCCGCTATTTTATGGGAATTATAAATTTTTAAAAATGTAGTTTAAGTCAGTGGTCTCCAAACCCGGCTGATGGATAGCGAATCTCCCAAGGAACACTAAATCTTTTTCATTTTATTTAATGTAGTTATTTTCACTCTATTTAGTACGACTTTCCATAGACGACAGGTAGACCGGGAGCTCACCTAAAGCCGCATTTATTGAATTTTATTAGGAAGACATGTTTAAATGCTATTAAATTAGATTATTTAAATTAAATCTATCTGAAATATAAACGATCAAATTCTCTCCCATTCCTTAACGTACCGCGGAAAAATTATCAAACGCTGAACGCTCCGCGGTGATAAAAAAGGTTGGAAGACGCTGGTTTAAATGATTTAGTGCTTGCATTAATTTAAGCTGCGGAGTGCGAAAGGTTAAGGTGATGGGTCATTGAAATTGGTGGCCAAACATAAGTTTAGTCATTTACTACACAAATTTCAAAAAAGAAGAATAACGCTGAGCAAATTTTTTGTTACATTTATTTACTTGATCTTACCTGATTCGGGTATAGGGATTTCAGATATGAAATTAATTTTGTCAGAAAGCTACGATTGTTTCTAAAATTAAATATTTGGTTCAGTTTATTTTTTTCTGAGTGTACAAGTTTCTAAAGAACGTACAGGTTTATATATACACACATATATAATTGCCAGCTCCTTTAAAAATAACATTTAAGACAAAAAAAAGCATATGATCTTACCCTATCGCATCATAAACTGAAGTGATTTAACGTATTCTTCCTACCACGCTCTACGTACCAGTGAAGTGGGGAAGCTTAGTATTCAATCGAGTAAATTTTTAAAAAAAATCCGGGTGTCCAAACTATACTAATAAATTGCACGAAAAAAAGTAGCTTGTATAGAGAAACCGATTGTAGATTTGAGTTTGTAGTTGCGAAAGTATCTAAAATGTATTAGAAATTCTCACGTAACAGAAATTTTTTTTTCCCCAATGTTACCTATATTTGTTTTTAAAAATTGAATTAGTAAGAAAGCAACAACTTAATTTCAGTCGTTAACTTTATAACTTTTCAAAATATTTTAATCAGTGATGCCACTGGCTACTAAAAGTGTAAAAAAGTGGCAGAAATTCAATTTATTTTTATTTATTCATTATCTCTTTGTCATTCAATCGTTATTACCACTGTGACTTAAATTTTAAATTATCTATGTTCAAAGAAAACTATTAACCCCTTGTGGACGGGTGAATCAGAAAAGCATTCGTACAAAATCAGAATCAAGTTGTAATTAAATAAAAAGCGGTAACTTAAATGCAGTCGCTGCTAATTTTACAGACCTACTTTGCTTTTACTTTAATTATTGTTAGTTTAATCATATACATAATCAAGTATAACTAAATAGTTTTATTTTGAACAAAGTAATGGTGAATTAAATAAATCAAGCAATTATAACTCCGCCCACAAGTAAACTGCTAAAGAATTACTTTGATTACCAGTTTTATCTTTTTACCCTGAGTGATACGGTTTTATGCTGGCACGTATTTGTGACAGTCGGCGCGAAAGGGTTAATGAATTGCGGAAATTTAAAAAGTCAACAAAATAGATGAATAACAAATAGCAAAATTGTTCAGAGATGCACTCTCCTGTGATACGTGCAACTACTTTAAAAACTTTGATTTTGAGCTCATCAAAGACAATATGAAATAGGGGGCAATGTGCCACAAAAACTTCTTCTCTCTCTTGAATTTGTTTAATCTCGCTACTTTATTTTAATTTTCTCTCAGTAAATGTTACTGAAATCCAGCGTTCACCATTCAATTGCGCTTCGGCGAATTTTTATTCATTCCCACTCAGATGAATTAGTTAGAGCCCCACGCGGGATTGATGCTAAGATAACTACCACATGAGTATGAGTGTTAAACTGCGGAAGCTAGTAATTGGAGCACCGAAGTACCTGGCCATAAAGGCCACCTCCGTAAATGATATAATTGCAAACTGAATCAAAGGCCATTGATGTTAAATTACTTGGGTTAGTAAACTTAATGTTTGGTATGTAGTTAAATAATATTGTGGAAAAAGAAGATGGAAAGGACAGCACAAAACAGGGATAACAGAGACAAGCAATAACATAAACAAACAAATGAAGTCATTAGTCTTTGAGAAAATATTTTATTTCATATTATTTATTTTCGATTATTTATTTATTTTCTATTATTTATTTATTTTCTATTATTTATTTATTTTCTATTATTTATTTATTTTCTATTATTTATTTATTTTCTATAATTATTAACAAACAAGTAGTTAGTGATTTGCATTGTTAGTAGTTGTAAAACTAAATTGGTTCAGAATGAGCAGCAGTAATTCCGCGTAGGAAGAGGCCAACTCATAAAGTCAACAGTAAATTGAAAGAAATATATGTTAGGAAAAGCTGCTACTTTCAATCTCTATAATTAAAGTTTTCGAATTTTACTAGTCACCACTTTTTACATTGCTCTTTACATTGTTTTGACCAGTTAAAGTCCTGGTAACCAGTTAACGACCAGTAACGTCCTGACCAGTTAACGTCCTAACTTACCGGATCTCAATCCGATTTAACACATTTGGGATGTCATGGAACGACAGCTCAGAGTTCAAAGACCACAAAATCGCAATATCTCGGATTTGCGTGATCGTTGCTTAAACATCTGGTACAATGTGTGTCCGACCATCCACCAAGGACTTGTGGCATCCATGCCAAGGCGGATTGCTGCTGTGTTGTGGGCTAAAGGTGGGCCAACTCGTTATTAAAAGGTGGTCATAATGTTTTGGCTCATGAGTGTATGTATATATATATATATATATATATATATATATATATATATATATATATATATATATATATATATATATATATATATATATATATATATATATATATATATATATATATATATATATATATATATATATATATATATATATATATATATATATATATATATATATATATATATATATATATATATATATATATATATATATATATATATATATATATATATATATATATATATATATATATATATATATATATATATATATATATATATATATGTAACATAAAATGCTTCAATTAATCTTTTTATGTTAGTTTCTTTGTTATAAAACTTCATCCTAATTACTATTCTAATCGAAATACTTTCTCACACTTTTAAAAACCACATCCTGTTCTTAAATCTATTTTTGGCTCAAGTATGCATTTAATTAAGAGCAGGACATTTTTCCCTTTGCTCTATGTGGGAAGCGCTCGATCTATTTCATAAACCAATAGCAACTACTAAGAGTTCCCTCTTTCCCTAAATGAAGACATTTTACGGATTTTACTTTGCAAGATTTTGCCTAACATATAACCAAGGAGCGCAACTTTTCATGTGCACTTTTACACTCTCATGACTGCTCTGTCTAATAATTAATAAATAAATTTTGTACCCTCCTTCCCGACTTAAGACCTGTTTTAATCCTTCCACTCGGCAACGACGTTACATATATATATAATACACACACACTTATATATATACACACACGCTAAACTCTTATAGTTGCATACCTGCCATTTTTGAAGCTCTTGTGGAATTCTCAGTGGTAGTGAGAAAATTATTGAAATAATAATGCAGATAATAACTTGCTTCAATTTTCATCATTGCTTAAGACAGCGGTTCTTAACCTATGGGTCGCGACCCAAATTTGGGTCGCGAAACATATTTCTTGGGTCGCGCTGAGTCGAACCAAAAAAGTTAGTAATACACCAAATAATAAGTAATACCAACACCTCCTAGAAGAAGTCATTGTGGCTTACTCAGCCTAATTTTGACTTTTTTTTGGGTCGAGACATGAACATATTTCTCAAATTTGGGTCGCTGCTTAAAAAGGTTAAGAACCACTGATTAAGACGCAAAAGATAAATAACCGGTTTTCTTCGTGTACATTTAAATGTAGGGATAGTTAAAATTTTAATAAATTGAATTTATTACAACAGGAATAAAGCATGTAGGGATGCCACAGGAAACTAAAACTGTAAGAAGTGGTGACTAATAAAAAGTGAATAATAAAAAAAGAGATTAAAATTACCAAATTTTTCTTGCATATTTCTTTCAGTTAATTATTGAAAATAAATGAAAATACTCATACTCATACGTGGTGGTTATCTAAGCATCAACCCCGCCAGGGTCTCTAACTAATTCATCTGAGTGCGAATAAATAATAAATCGCCTAAGCGCAAATGAATGATGAAAGTTGGGGTTCAGTAACATTTACTGAGTGAAAATTAAAATTAAGTAGCGAGATTAAACAAACAAATTTAAGAGAAAGAAGAGGTTTTTGTGGCAGACTGCCTCGCCTCCCCCCGTAAATGAAAATACTCATACTCATATGTGGTGGTTATCTTAGTATCAGCCCCGCCAGGGTCTCTAACTAATTCATCTGAGTGAAAATAAACAATAAATCGCTAAGCGCAAATGAATGATGAAAGTTGGGGTTCAGTAACATTTACTGAGTGAAAATTAAAATTAAGTAGCGAGATTAAACAAACAAATTTAAGAGAAAGAAGAGGTTTTTGTGGCAGACTGCCTCGCCTCCCCCCGTAAATGAAAATACTCATACTCATATGTGGTGGTTATCTTAGCATCAGCCCCGCCAGGGTCTCTAACTAATTCATCTGAGTGAAAATAAACAATAAATCGCTAAGCGCAAATGAATGATGAAAGTTGGGGTTCAGTAACATTTACTGAGTGAAAATTAAAATTAAGTAGCGAGATTAAACAAACAAATTTAAGAGAAAGAAGAGGTTTTTGTGGCAGACTGCCTCGCCTCCCCCCGTAAATGAAAATACTCATACTCATATGTGGTGGTTATCTTAGCATCAGCCCCGCCAGGGTCTCTAACTAATTCATCTGAGTGAAAATAAACAATAAATCGCTAAGCGCAAATGAATGATGAAAGTTGGGGTTCAGTAACATTTACTGAGTGAAAATTAAAATTAAGTAGCGAGATTAAACAAACAAATTTAAGAGAAAGAAGAGGTTTTTGTGGCAGACTGCCTCGCCTCCCCACGAGGTATTACCTCCGAGCTTCTCAGGTGCACAGTAGCCACATAGCCTCAGAGAAAAGGAGAAATGCATGATAGTAAATGCGCAAAAATATATACAAGTATTTACAATTATTTACAAAATTTACAGGACAAAACTCCATCGGATAGGAAAAAGGCTGTGGCCGGGCTATATTTTATATTGTCTTTGATTAGCTCAAAATCAAAGTTTTTAAAGTAGTTGCATGTATCACAGGAGAGTGCATCTCTGAAGAAACTTGCACATAGTTCAGCTATATGCTCATCTATTTTGTTGATTTTTAAATCTCTTCTTAGATCTTTCATTCTCATGGATCTGGGGGTTCCAGTGATGTATCTAAGAAATTTGTTTTGAGTAGGGGAGAGTGGGGTCAATTGTAACACTTTTTACTTAGCTATTTTTAACTAACAAAAAATCCAATATATTATTAGTATTAATTGACAGACGAGTAAAGTAGACTATCCTCTACTAGAAGAAAATAATAAAAACCTTATTTTAAATGTTATTATATTAGTTATTAACAATTTTTGACAGTCGTGCACTTGTTACAATTGTCCCCACTTACTGGGTCAATTGTAACAGTTCATAAATTCAACTAAAACATAGTTAATTATACATATTATCATAGTTGAGATATATTTTTTTATTGATCAAAATAGTAGTGATATTTTAGGAGTAAAAATAATAATGAGCAGAGACCTAATGGGTTAAACTTTTAACTTTAAGGGGCTAAAAATTTCAATTTATGCTGTGAAAGGTGACAAATAAAATAATGCACATGCAACATAATATAAATGATATAGGAAACTATTGGTGGTTCTTAAAGAGTTAAGTAATGGTTTGTAAACATAAGAAATGGGGCCTAAGGGGTTAAACAATTGCAATTGAAATTATGAATTTTATTTTCAGCTGTTTCAATCGTCCCTTTACTTATTGTTGCAATCGTCCCCAAGGCGCCATTTCAGCTTCATTTGTTAAAAACAATGCTAGTTAATTAACAAAGCTAATAATTTTTTTTTTGAAATGTTAATTAAGGTGTCCACTTACATATTCGGTTAATAATTTTTATTTGTTTAAACAAAATTACTTTGTTACAATATAATATTCTAATACCAAAAAAAGTACTTACGTAGCGTGAAAATATCTTTTGTGATCTAACTCTTTCAAAATTACATAAAAATGGTTGCCAGCAGGTGTGTACATGTAGATTTATTAAATACACCTTGTGCGCCTCCTAGGAACCAAATCTAGAACCCGACACTCGAAATTTTTGCTCTGTTACAATCGTACCCTGTTACAATTGACCCCACTCTCCCCTACTCTCCAGTTTCTTCTTTTGGGCAGCAGTGGTGTAAATGAAAATCATCATCGAAATATATCTGGGCGCCTGGGGTCGTTAGTGGCCTTTTTCCCATTCGTCTTGTATAAATGAAAATCTTTTCTTTCTTTATTTGAAACAAATTGGGTGCCTAGGCCGCGCAGCGGCCCCTAACCCATACACCATGAAATATTTACAATGAGTTACAACACAATAAATGAAAATACCTAGTCCTAGTGTTTTAATTTTATTGGCCACCTGGGTCACGAAGCGACCCCTATCCCATTCATCTAGAATTTTTACACTGTTTTGGTTGACCATTGAGGTAAGCAGGAAGTGGAGTTGCTTTTGTGAATGTTTCAAGCACTTTGCTTGAATAACTAAAAAGCAATCAAAAAATTAAAGGAGCAGCTTGCTCTATAGTTGTGCTTGTTTGATTTTGGGGTTGTTCAGAATTGTATCAGCATGAGGAAACGTTATTTTCAGAAAGGTTGATGAAATTATTTGTTTTGATAGTTATGATATGAGGCGTCGGAGGTGAAATGTGCAGCTATCGGTCTGTAGTTTTTGTCTTTGATAAAAATTTCAAATTTAAAGATTTCATTAAAATTTGCTGTTTTACATTCTTTGGCTTTATCGAAAAAATCTGCGTTTAGCTTGTATATATGCTGTGATAGAGTTGGTATTTTGAGGTCTGTATGTATATTGGTATTCCGGATTAACCATCTTGCACAGGTTATTTTTCTAAGGATCTTGTTTTGGCATTGGTTTAATTTCTTCAGTAGATGTTGAGGTATCGTTGTCCAGGCAGGTGAGGCATAGGTAAGTATTGGGCTGATCATTGCTGTATATAGTAGCTTCTTCAGTTTAAGTGACATATTCTGATTATATATTAATGGTTGTATGGCTGTTATTGCTGCATTTGCTTTATCTATTGTGCTTTTGATATGATCATTCCAGGTGAGTTTGCTATTGATTATAAGGCCAAGATAATTTGCTTTTTTAACTATTGGTATTGGTATATTGAACATTTTTGGTTGAAGTTGTGGAAGTATTTTAATTCTTCTTTTTTGTATAATTAATATTAGTGATTTTCCAGCGTTTACTGCAGTTTTCCATTTTAAGCACCAGTCTTCTATTTCATATATATGGTCCTGTAGTTTTTGAAGAGCATGATTTGGGTTTCTGGATTTAATAATAATACCGTTGTCATCTGCGTAATAGGCTGTTATGGTGTTATAATCGGCTTTGTTTATAGGAAAATCATAAGTGTATAATATGTATAAAATCGGTCCCAGAATGCTGCCCTGAGGTACTCCGGCTGTGATGTTTCTCTTTGTAGATTTTTTGTTTTTGATGGTGACTTGAAATGTTCTATTAGAAAGATAACAGGATAGGAGTTTGATTATGCCGGGTGGAAAATTTAGCTGTATGAGTTTATATATTGTGCCATACTTTATCAAATGCTTTGGATATGTCGATCATCAAGAAGGCTATTGTTTCTTTATTTATGATTGCTCTACCAGTATAGTCTATTATTCGGAGTAACTGCTTGGTGGTATCTAGTTTTTGTCGGAATCCATACTGTTCGTCAGGGAGGGCTGTAAGTAGTGGTTTTAATCTGTTGTAGATGATTTTTTCGTATATTTTTCCAAGTATGTTAAGTAGACTGATTGGGCGATAACTCTCAGGGCAGCTTGGGCTCTTGTTTTTCTAGAGAAATAGTATGACTGATGCGTTTTTCCAGATTTGTGGGTAGTAATTAAGAGCAAGGCAGGTATTAAAAATATGCGTGATTTTGCAGATGTAGTTGTTTGGTAATAGTTTTATCATTTTATTCTTTATCCCGTCCTCACCTGGAGCTTTATTGTTTTTCAGTTTTTGTATGATGCTGCTAACTTCTTGATTATTGGTTGAATTTATTGTTTCTGGGATGAGGTGTTCAGTTTGAAAATTATTAACTTCTTCAGTGATGATGTTGTGATGATTTTGGTCAGAGTTGATATTTGGTGAAAATTGATTTTGAAGTGAGTCTGCGAATATTTCGATCTTTTCTGCTATTGTGTACGCTGTGCCTGATGATCCATTTATTGGTCTGTCTATTTGAGGAGCTGTTTTCAGTTTCTTGGCCATTTTCCATATAGAGTTGTCGATAGTGCAGAGGGAGGCGACGTTTGATTGCCACAGTTGTTTTTTATATTTTTTACTGTGTTTCTTAATCTGGTTATTGAGTTGTTTTATTTCGTCCAGGTGTGCTGGGTCGTAAGTTCTTTGGTACCATTTCCTGTGCGAATTCCTTAATCTTAATAAATGAAAATACTTTACTTTATTTATTAAAAAATTGGGCACCTGGGCCGCGCAGCGGCCCCTATCCCATACATCTAGAAATATACATAAGTTTAAAGTGATAACATTTTGAATTTAGCAGTCGATGTGGTAGCTAATACAAAATTACAAGCACTTTGCTTGGGTAAATAAACATTTGAATATCGAAACTAAAATTGACACATATAAACATGATTTGAAATATATATATATATATATGTATATATATATATATAGGTTGACATAGATAAATATAATTGATATACAATTTGAATATCGGATCTAAATTGACACATATAAATATAAACATAATTGGAAATATATATACGTAGGTTGACATAAATAAATATAGTAAATATAGCATTTGAATATCGAATCTAAATTGACACCTGTTGACATATTTAAATCTAAACATAATTTGTATTACATATACATAGGTTGACATGAATAAGTATAAACAGAAATTGATAAATATTAAATTTCTACATTTAGCTGGCACACGTTTAATTAAGATATATATTGAAAGTCTAGAATTTAGAGTTCAATGTTGAATGAAAAATCCGGAAATGAGAAATAAAATGTCACTGAACTAGAGCGGTCTACCCTAGGATCCTTTGCAAAAGACGAATCACTTCTTCATTTTTAAGTAGGTCTTTCAGCTCTTTCACTAGTGATACAAGTCTGTGAGCCAATTTAGCTGGTGTGGAAGGAACAGCACAAGGGCCCTTCCTGCTGGGGCGGGCTTTGCATCCCGTGTAGTTTGCGGTGTGAATTTCTCCACAGTTGCAGCACTTTGGTGGTGTGAGTCTATCCTTACGACAATCGAAGGATCGGTGGTTATCAGCGCATTTCACGCATCTGGGAGGTGCATTGCATGTCCGTTCAGCGTGGCCATATTCCTGACAATTAAAACATTGCAGCGGTCCCCGACCGCCACGAAAACGTTCTACTCGGACTGGAATCCGCTGCATGTCTGTGATGGTGAAAATTTGCCGGTGATTCTCCGTTACTCTAAGGATTGTGAGAAAAAGTGGGAGGAGCCTGTAGGTCCCGCCCACTCTTCTTTTAAACTGTATTACGTTGTGGGTTTCGATGTTTAATTTCCCTAATTCAATGGAAATATCCTCTGTTTTGAAGTCAAGTGGTAGTCCACGGATTAAAACTTTTGTAAACTTGTTATGTAGAACTTTCACTGAAGTTGTGGGTGGATCTGGAGCTTTGTTGAAATACTCTTTGGATTCTGATGGTGCTAAGATAGTGGAGATCTCTAGCAGTGAAGAAGAGCAGCTATTTGTAGTCGTGATTGCGTAATTATCTTCAGCTTTTTTTACATCAGCTGGCTTTTTCTTCTTTTTCCTTTTCTTTGTAGGAGGTTCTGTGTTGTTTTTGTAAATACTTTCTGAGTCAGAGGTCTGTTCCGTATACTGGTCTCCGTCGTTGATTTCCATAGCTGGGGCGTCAGCTGAAGTAGTCGGCGTTTCAGGCGTAATTTGTTGAGGTACCGGAATTGAATTGGCCGAATAATATGGTCTTATAGCTCCTTCGGGCACTTTAAAATCGCTGAGCGTGCAATAACTTCCTCTTTTGGACCAGCAATGGAAGTGTCCATATTCATCTTCAAAAATTTCACCGGGCTTAGCATCTGGCTTTATGTAGTTGGGATATATCACCGGTATTACAATTCTCTTGATGAGCGTGTGAGTAATCTTGCCGCCACGTCCGCAGCGCCGAGATAGCATTTTTGCAGTAATTAAAAGGAAATGGTCAAATCTAAACTTTACCTCCTTTGCTACATCCAAACATAATTGCAAGAGAATGAAATACGTATTACTCACTCGAAAAGGAAAATGGTCGATCAGCAGTCAGCATGAAATGGTCCGAAATCTTGAATGCAAGGTCCATGAATCCCGGTCGATGAGCGAATGACAATAGTTGAAGTACTCAAGTCAAAGCCAGTAAGTGAGGACTCCAATCCATAATCGATTGCCAAGTCCAAATCGATTGAAACCACGAGATCACCAGCTGCTTAATAAATGAAAATAATGTTTTCGCTTTCAGTATGGTTGATTTGTAACGTGAATCTTGGTGGTAGTTACGATTGAAATAAATTGAGTTTCTACCACTTTTTTCCATTTTTAGTCACCCTTAACATCCTAGTGAATTCAAAAAAATTTCAAAACGAATGCAGAAAAAGAATCTTCCTAAAGAGTTGGCAGATATGCTATTGCAGAATCTAAAAAGGTTTCTCCGAGTGATACATAGTGAGCTGGTCAACTAAGATTGTGAGCTAGTGGTTAGCTAAATTTTAGTTAACAACATAGTTGATACATCGCCATCATGTGCTGAATTGTTTAATTGTAAAAATTGATAAAAATAACGACTTTTCTGAAAATAATTTAGATACCTATGACAGTAACATAAATTAAAATTTTGGCACTCCATAATTTAAAAAAAAGAACACTTTTTTTAAAAAAAGTAATCAAAAGCAATATTTTTATTTAGAGTTTCAACTTATACGGGAAGGGAAAAAAACGAGCAATAAAATATTCATTTCCATAACTTTTAATCTTTGCTTTCTAGATTTAATTAGAAGTTAATTAACCCATCACTACACGCGAACAATTAAAAAGTATGCAACAAGCGCCACTTAGTTCCCTTAAGATTTATCACATCGATTACCTCCTAAAAATCTACACCTGTATTAGTTTCTCTATTAGTAAATGCTACTTATTCGACTTCGTAAATATTTTATATAATACTCGGGTTTTTTCGCTATCGTTCTTGTATAGATTATTTCATATTATTTGGATTACTTTTTTGTAATTGTACATATTTCATTTCAGTGTACTTTCAGTTTCGATATTATTCATTCGTTGTCTATGGCAAATATCTTCATTGAAGAGGCTAGTGCCGTAAGGCAGATACCTCGAAAATAGCACTCATATTAAAGCATCTTTCGACATCAGACTTATTAAAAAAATGGTAAAATTACCTGAAATTCGGAAAGCTTTAGAATATTTCCCGAAAAGAGTTGAGTTAGTAGCTCTGTTAATATAGTGAATGATACAACATCAGTTGTAGTATTCACTAAAAAACAGGGCTTCCAACTACTGCTCTTTTTGCAAATTATTTATAGCTTGGTAAATTAAAAACTTAAGTTTTCAGAATGATGGGTAATTTCGCCAACATTTTAAATGCTTTACTTCGAAAAAGCCGGAAATTAGTGGCCATAAATTTTTAATTTTTAGTGGTCTAAAATTTTTTAAATCACTTAAACATAGCGGGTGTGGAAAATTACTTTAAATCTAATTTTTAAGCGAAGAATCTTTCATTAAAACTTAATATTTGCTACCATTAGAATTTTTTCCAAACAAAGCGTTGAAAGTTGGCAGTCCACTAAAATATGTGATGAAACATTTTTCGTCTTCCCAGCTGTTGAGCTGTTGTAAGTAAGAAGTTAAAGCTTAAATTCTGACTTCAGTTTATTTCAATTAAAGTACTATCCCTGAATCGCAATAAATGCAATATATTATTTTTACAATAAGAAATGCATATTCAATATGCATACTAATATGCATAAGTTATACATTTAAGTATAAAAGTATCGAAACAATTCTATATCTGTTTGTCTGATACAAGAGCATCCTTCTTATCATAATTATTTAAATAATTTCTTTTATTAAACATAAATACATATGAAATGTATGATTAAGGTCAAGTAATAAATGAAAGTTATGTTTAAATTAATTTTTTATGCATTTTTAACCGAGCTATTTTTATCTATAGATGTAAGTCAGCTGAAATGAAATTGTCTTTCTTTATTTTTGGTACTAGATTTTCTTTCCCTTTTTTTTGAATAAACTTCTTAGTTGGTTTTAAAATTGTAAGGCAATATAATTAAATCTTAAAGTAACCCGTATAGATGGGCAATTCAATGCTAATAATAATAATTTCGTTTTCAGATATAAAAATATTTCTAATATCAGTATAAAAATAGGTTTGAAAATATAATCAATATATAGATTTAGATTATTATTATTTTTTTCTTTCAAAATTTAGTTATGAGTTCCATGTTTCCGTTCAAGACCTTCAAGTGTTTTGACTTTTAACTCAGTTCACCTTCCGCAACAGCTAGGAAAAAAAAGTAATAACGCAATAAGAACATGATTGAATTTCAATTTATTTTACACTAAACATAACATAACAAAAAGGAATAAACAATTTACACCAAATCAATTTATATAACTTCTTTTTACAAGACATTAATATCCTCCGACCCACGGACTCATTGGAGAATTGGCTGGAACAAGTACATAGCGGACACCCTGAGGTTGTCGTCGGACAGCAGGTCTTACTGGAGTTGGAGCTGCTTCATTACTGTATCTTATGATAGGTCCTTTGGCGTCTGGTGAACTTGATTCTACGATTACATTAGCTGGGGCGCTGTTATCGGTTCCAGGTTCATTTGTTTTTACTACTGCACGGAAACCACCAGCATCTGCTACGTATTCAACCACTCGGCTCCTTCCATCTAAATCTGTCACAGTGTACGATCCTTGAACATTTCCTGCACCATCTCCAGATTCTTGGTGGCCACTTGATCCTTCATCACCTTGTGCTAAATAATTGAATGAATATGGTATGGGAGCATACTGGATAGGCTGAAAGAATTAAACTCTGAATTAAGTGAGATAGTAATGATTGAGATCCGGGGTATACATTTGTCTGACATTTTGAGGTTATTCACGATCTGGAAAATTTAAAAACTCGATTATTATATTTTCTAAACGCTTTTAAAATAACATAATGTTAACTTTCGTCTTTAGTTTTGCATAATGAATTTTGAAGTTTCCACCAATGTAATCTAATCCATAAGGTTTTTAGCAAAAATGTACTTTTTCCAGATTCCAGAGAAGGTTTTTTTACATATAAAGTTATAGCAAAATTCATTTTATTCTTAATTTAATACATTTTATCGAAAATTATATTAACCACCATTATATCTGATTTGTTTAAACATGAATGTAAAATGTCAGCTGATCATTTGAAGAATGATTACGTGCAGGAAAAAAAATTTAAATTTCCTGCTTTCAATTATAAATACAAGCCTTGCTTCATTATCAATAAACGTATAGTTCCTCAAAAACGTCAAGTGCTGGTAGATATTAGTGCAGGGTTGCCAACCTTTTTTCTTTTTTGGAAATTTTTTTACTGTGGTAGCTAAGTTTATGTTTTAATGCATGATTTTTCTGTTTTGGAAATTTGAATTAGAGTTAATTTTTTTCCCACCACTACCTGTAAATGATTCAAAAGTTTATGAAAAAGCCACTTCCTTTCCCCTTTCTTTCAGGAAGCTTTTAAAATAATAGAAAAATTACCAAAATTTATGAAAGATTTGTTTCTAATTGCCCATCACCATAACTTTGCAAAAAGCGTAGTAATTGGGAACCGGTTAACTGAGTACCAAATTCCTTCAAATCGCAAGATTCGCATGAGGCTCGTAACCCCCTCTTTAAAGTATGTACAGTTACCAAAATTTAGTTACCATTTTAAGCACAATTTTCCCACCAGAGATACAAAATCTGAAAAGGCTAATAGATTTATCTGAACAAATTTACGTTTTAAAAATTATTCCCAACATACCCCGGGATGCCAACTGCTCCGCCTTGTGCGAAAGTTTTTATAATCTGGTAACGAATTAAAAAGTAAAACTTGTAGAACAATGGATAATTTCGCCAACTCATCATAGTCTATCCACGAGATACTATACTCATATGCTGTAGTTATCTTAGTCTCAGCCCCGCGAGGGGCTCTAATTCATCTGAGTGACGAGCTACTGTACCTAAGTCGTATTCTGTATGAAGCTTCGAACTTTTTATGGGTAGGGGTGGAAAAATAATTTAAAATAAAATTTACTAAAGTCATAGCATTTTAAAATTCGATACCGCTGGAAAATGTCAAAACGGAGTAAATTGGCATTTCTGCACACTGTTTTCGGTTTGACATATAATGTTAATAAGACTTACAATTTTTCAACATATGTGCACATAAAATAAATAATACATCTAAGTTTTGTGCTTTATACGCGTTAGGGTTGGGTTGGTATCTGAATCTATAATAATTTGCAATTAGTACTGAAACCTTAAACCTAGAGATGCCAACTACACCGGATTTGGCGAAATATTATGAAAAATGGTAAAGATCTGCAAACTAGAAACTGTATATTTTCGGTCAATTTTGCCAGCTTTAATAATGGCTCAACACGGTTGTTCTGAAACAAGATGGTTTTAATATAAGCCTTTGATTTTATTTAAGGGAAGTGGTGAGTAAAAAATCCTGTAAATCGAATCTACTAAACCAAGAATCATACATGAAAAGACTACCACTCAAAAATATTTATCAGCATTCTTGAGCAAATTTGCATCGCTGCTAACATAGTCAGAATTTAAAATGAATACATATTGAATGAATTCACTTAGTATCAGTTATTTTATTAGTTATTCTAATAACATTTAAAAGTAGTCGATAAAAACAATCTAATAATTAACTTTATTTTTATATTAAAAGAATAATTGGTAGCAGTATTTATAAAACTAAGTCATCATCATCATCATATTTGGCTAGACAGCCCAGGGTGGGCCAGTGCCTTCCTTTGAATTCGAATCCACTTCTCTCTACTTTTGACACTTGTTCGCCAGTTTTTCTCCTTTAGAGTAAGGAAATCAGTCTCAACTAAATCTAGCCATCTCAGATAAAACTAAGTATCTGTCATTAATTTCGTTTATACCGTTACTTCAGTTAAATAAATAGACAGCTACCAATACTGCTGTAGTTGAAATAGCTGGAAACTTTCACCATTCAGTTGCTCTTCGGCGATTTATTATTTATTCCCACTCAGATGAATTCCCCTAGCGGGCTGATGCTAAGATAACCACCACATATGAGAATGAGTGATATAGATGGAATTTTAGAAACAACTGGAGGGAGTTAATGGCACAAAAATAATTTTCTTTACTTCTTTCTCTATAAATAATTCATTTTAAAACTGAATAAGTTCATTTCACTGAGAACTATCCCAGCTTCATGTGAGAAACGATACATATTGATTATTAAATTCTTATTTATTATTATTATTAAAATTTACTTATTGAAGGTTAGGAGAAGGTCGCAAATGGTTAAAGTTCCCCACTGAATAAATTCAGTTGAAGTTTAGGTAGCAGTATGGTCATGTAACTCTTTAGGACTTTCCGGAAGATTTTGTGTTTGTATTTAACGTGAAAGCCAAATTTAGAAAAGAATCAAATACCACTATTTACATAAATTTAAACGTAATATAATTTTAATGTTATGACAGTGATTCTATCTTTTCAACCATGAAAACCAATACAAAAAAATAAGCTGACATGCGTCGGCTTATGTTGTAACAATCAATAAGGACAACTTAACCTGTTAGCATCCAGCATCTTATTTATAGGACAGTTTCTTTTTTCAAAACATATATATAGTGGTAGGACTATTGTTTTAATTTTGTCTTTTATCTAGGAGAATTAAAAGTTTCCTTTCCACCATAATTTATTAGTGATTCTATCACTAGATGTATAACTATAAGGTGCTGGGACATTTCGTACTGAAATGGTAACAAATAGTTTATATTGGCAATTTAGTTGAATTACATATCATACCACTTTTTTCATAAAGCCACTTTTTGCACCCTTTCAATGTAACAAATTGGGATAAAACGGGTTAAAGTAGTAGTGAAATTTGGGATATCGTACGTAATCTGATGTATCCATAACTGGCAAAAAAATATAGAAATGCAAAGCGCAGGATGATACTAGATTTTATAAAACTTTAAGGGGAAGTGGACTCGAAAAACGTTAGTCTTTAATTTTCAAGTGTCGTATTGGGCATTGACCAAATGTTTATAATGTTAAATGTGTTTAAGTCTAAGAAAGTTAATCCTTTAACCCCTTAACTTGTGCTTTCGAGTTGATTCGAGCGCGCTAAACAGGCCAAACTGTGCACACTCGAGATAATTAAAGCGCTTTTGTATTTTATTTTGCTATAATTTTTCACACTCGAATATAATTCGCGATCGCAACGAACTATAGGGGGCGTTGTTGTATGAGACGCTTACCTGCGATTTCCATATGAACCGTCATTCAGTTACTTTGGAGACGTCGTTAATGTAGCGTGTAGCATTGCAACGTTCCTTCTTTAGTGTGGCTTATTAAATTTAAAAAAGAAAAATGCTTGATCTTCTTTCTTGTACAACCGAAAACAAAATGGTATCTCTTTTTATTAGAGAAGGAATATCCAAAACACATCGGAAAAATATTTGTACATTAACAGAAAAAAATATGTATATTCTTATAAGAGTTAAAACCTAATGCCCGAGAAATAGTATTACTAAATTTAATGATATAACATGAAAGGCCCATTTAAACTTTACATTCTATAGTTTTAAGAATCATATTAGTTCAAAAATTAAAATGAACAAAAAGTATACATAAGCCTCATAATTTTATGAAATTTAATTTTGTAAACAACGTTTTTTGACAACAATTTTTATCAAAAAATTTCAAGTTTCAATAAAAATCATTATTTAGAAACTAAGAAACGTAAAATAAAGAATGCTGACGAAACAAAAACAAAAAAAACAAAAAAAAACAATTCTTTTTTGTCGCCATTTTTAGTGCTACGAATATTCGTCTTTGGGATTTGCCAAAAACAAAACAAGATGCAATTTTATTTTTTCAGGAGGGAAATATTTTACCGAAAAAACGAAAATGCACCAATTCCCACAACATAAAACTTTATCTTGGCAAACGTACGTTTTGGAAATGTTATTTCATTTGGAATCTTATTCATCAGAGTTCATATGGCGATATGATTGTTTTGAATCTATACTAAACTCTATATCGGCTCATTTTCCTCCGAAATCCAACTAACTATTTTGATTTTAAATAAAGTGTTTTATTTTATGAACTGTCGCAAAAATTTTAAGAAAAAATTGGCGGCACTTAAAAACCGCCAAATCTGTAACGGCGGTGGCGTTAATACGTCGTAAGTACCGAATTTTTATTCCATACTTTTCTGAATCATATTATTTCAAACATTGGAATATACAAGAAGTATACATAAACACATAATGTTATACCATTTAATTCTTCAAAAGTATTTTGAGAACAATTTTTATCAAAAAATTATAAACTAAAAAACGGAAAATAAAGAATTCTTAGGATAAAAAAAACGATTTTAAGAATTATTAACATTGAAATAAAAACTTTCATATTGTTTCTTTTTTTATTATTCTTATAGTTCTTAATCAGACGTAAAAAACCATTCTGTAGAGAACCATCATCAAATGAAAAAAAAATATTTACAAGCAAATTTTTTATTGTAAAAATCATTGCACTTACCTGATTTATGATTCCCGGAGAATTCCAAAACGATAAGTTCCTTGTTTGAAAACTTTATTCTCAAATAATAGATACATAGTTTATACCTTCATTACTTTTAGATAACATACTACACAGAAAAATTTTATAATTGATATGAATTTGAATATGTAGCTAAAAACAGAATAGCTGAATTCTAGTTGAACTTATTCTTACAAAATTAAAAAAAACTTACCAAGAAAACGATTTAAATTAATTAAGAATCAGCACAAATGGCACTATTTCAAGTAACTTGGATAATTTTTTATTGTTGTTTTCCGAATTATATGGATACAGAAATATGTACTATTCTATAACGAAGAAGAATATGCTATAACTATTACAATTCTGTATGTTCTGAATTCATATTTATTCACTGGAATGACCGAAAGCAATGTTGACTTCACTTTAATTCGTAATGAATTGAAGACAGAAGAAATGCATTTTACCTTAATACACACATCTGTAACAGTATCCGAAATCGGAAGTCATCAGTTGCAAGTTTGTTGATAATAGAAATTAAATATTATTGAGGAATTTTTCTTCAAATGTTTGGCGTGTTCTGTTCCTGAAAGATTTACTAATATTCAGGAGATTTTTTTCAAGTTCTTCGGCCTTTTCCTTAGGGAAATTTTGTTTCTTATTTGCTGCTAAAAAATGGCGTCTGATTCAGTCAATGACTTTGATGGAACTAAATGAAAACGTGATAAATTAATGTCCGATATTTACAGGCTCCCGCTAGACGGCGTACTCGAGCGTTGCGATCGCGAATAGGAAATTGAAAATAACAATGTGAAAGCTAAGAAAAAAAATCGTTTTATTGATATTAATCATTTACATAGGATTGTAAGCTACACCACTTTTTTTATTCAAGAATAAAATATACAGAGATGCCAACTTGCTCCGGACAGCAAATATATATTTTAAAGTGGTAGTTTATCAATTATGATTCTTGGTTTAATAAATTCAATTTAGTAGATTTTTATCCACCACTATTTCTAAATAATTCGTTGGCTTATATAATTCAGCTTATATAAGCCTACGAAGTATTATTTTATTACTTGTAATTTTGTTATTGCCTAATAATGGCAAAGTGCCATTTTTCTTTTCTCAAGAACTCCCCAACCCAAGAACTCCCCAAACTTTAATTTTGTCATGTATGTTTCTTAGTTTAACTTCAGGATGAATGGGAAAAGGGCCGTAAGGCCTCAGACGCTCAGTTCCACTACAACGAACGAACGAACGCCTACGAATTTTTTAATTCTTAGGCTTATATAATTCGCCACTTTTTAGTCTTATGACTTTTTCATAAATTATGTCTTTTATTTTTCACAAATCAATTATTGTACATATTAAATCATGTTTTATCTTTATTTTAAGTTTAAGTCTATAATCAATATTTCTAATGTTATGTAAAGACGTCAATTTGTCATATTGAATTTTTTCATTGTTTTATTATTTCTCAAGCAAACGGCTTGATTTTTTATGGCTACCACAATGTTTGCCAAATCAATGTATTTTACCTTACTGTATGTAATTTAATGATGAATGGGATAGGGGCTGCTTCCCGGAACAGGTGCCCAGTTTATTTAAATAAAGAAAGCAAGTCTTATAACTTTTCTGTAACCAGTTTCTGTGCAAGTTTCCAGTATTTCATGATGAACGAGAAAAGGGCCATTACATGGCCTCAGATGCCCAGTTCTACTGAACAGACCAGACTATTACTTATGTCAGGCTATACTTTTCATAAAGTAAGCAAAAATAGTCAAATATTTGAAAAATTTACTTTGTAGTTATTTACCGTTTTTTAAAATTATTTTGGCGTGTCCTGAGCAGTTGGCATCTCAGAATACAGCCATTTTCCGTGGTACAATCAAAATATATAAAAAAGTATATCAAAATTGTCCACCAAAAGAAAAGACAATGTTCTAAAGTGTGTTTTTTTACATAAAAAAAAAGTTTTTTTTGGCCTGTTTTTTTCAAAAACTCTATGAGTGAGGGGTTAACCGCGAAAATTCGCACTCCCTTGGGTATGTTTTTTCAATAAATAAATGCTATTAACTTACTTTTTTAAAATTCATTTCGAGGGAACAAAAATCGCGAACCTTTGAATACGCTAGTAATTAAAGTATAATAATACATTGATATGAAATTATGAATTTCTCCTATTTTTAAATTATAGTGATAGTCATATTTAAAATTATTATCAGAGCTAACTATAACCACTTTTGATAAAGAAAGGTACTTTTTTACATTAAACATCAATACTATTTTTTGGAAAATGCAATGTTCGTAGTGAATGGATTTAGTTACTCAAAGACTCGATAATGCCAATTCACTGAACTTTTTGTGGGTAAACATATTGGTTAACAACTATTGTTAGAAAATGTCTTGTGTTTAATAATTGATTATTGGGTTTACTTAGTAAATACCTGATTTAAAATTATTTTGTTCATTATGACATTCACACAAATATATAAAATGACACTTCGTTATGCTTAGCCCGTTAAGTGTCTTTTAAATAGTAATAGTAATTTTTAAAAATGTATCGTTTGTTTCTGTACCATTTCGTAAATATTTGTTGAAATTCAGGGCTTCCAACTATCTACGTTTTCTGTAGAAAACGTTACATTACTACATATAAAAAACTATAAATAACTTAAAAATATATAAATAACTTAAATATTCATGTGCAATGCCACTTTGTTTCAGCTCTCTCGTGATGAGACTTTTAAAATGTTGGTAAAATTACAAAAAATTCTTTAAGCATTGGTTTTTAAATGTCTACCGTTCTGTGAAATATTTTGCAAAAAGCGTAGTAGTTGGCAGGCCTGGGAAATGAATCAGTTATCTATCCATGAAGCATTAACTTACTTTTACAGAATGGGGGTTCAAGACCCAGCGTTGACGCCACAATATTTCCTTCAACACATGAAGAATTTTCTGTTCCCTGCACTCTCCAATGCCCATTATTTAACGAAAGGCCAATCTTCAATGTCCAGTTAAACGGTTTTGAAACCATTCTATTTGCAAATGGTTAAAAAACCGCATAGTTTTGTATTCATTGTTTCACAGAATAAATTATATACGGGTTTTAGAAAATTTTAATGATGGTAGTTAACTCACGTTAATGCTAGCAGGAATTACTTATTTTAAGATTCCATATCCCTTTAAATGCCAATGTTCCATTTTTGGAACACGTTTCTTTTTAAAAATGTTAAAGAAGCGTCACTGACATATTTCATTCATAGCACTTACAATTTGAGATGGTGAATATTCTTATCAACCAGAATATATAAATAATATAAAATTGTATATTTTGTGATTTATATTATGCTCTAAAAGCAACCAGTTGCTTCGTCTCTAGTCAAATGAGGAGCTAATTAAAAAAATTCTCATTTAATTTAAGCACAGCGCTGGTACCACTTTTTTCATGACGGCACTTTGACTATTACTGCAAAATGAGAGTCCGGCAGGTAAAAGCCCGGATCCAAAAGCAAGACAACACCGGCAGGTAAATGATTAAATGTGAGGAGTCGGGTGAGGAGGGTTGCCAAATATGTTGTCATCCTCATTACGAAATATTAAGTAATAAAGTTTTTATAATTACCCCTTGTGCATAGACAGTGACCAGGAAAGCAGCAAAAACAATTAAAACCTGTAAAAATACACAGTAAATAAAATATTTTTGTTAAGATCAATGCTAAGGACATTAACCTATATAACACAATGTTTACACACAAGCGCCCCCATGTATATTTTTAAAAAAGATAAAAGGTAATATCTTATTCCTTGTTCCTCATATTTTATTTTTGAAATTTATCTTAGATAAAGCATGATATTCATATTCAGATTAATATATTAATACACACTGTTAGAAATTTCTCGAAAAAAATGGTTAAATAACAATTTGCTTTACTTTTATGTTATCATTTTCAATCAAAACAGTTAAATAACCGTTAATAAGATGGTATTCAAACTGTTAATTGTGAGAAAAACCATTCATTAACTGCTTTCACCTAATACGGTTAAAGAACCAGAATTTTATAACATTTAAGCCCACCTAATGAAGCAACCTAGTTCCCTACAGCTGGGTACTCATTATAGCCGAGAGGGCAAAAATGGGTTAAGCAGTATTAACTAATATCCTCGATTTACTACGGAATTTCCGTAGTATCAGGAAGTAATTTTCCTTGTGATAGTAAATGTAATATTTGCTATCCACCTTTATAACTCAATAAAAAGGAACTGAAAGCTATTTGTCCATCACTACATTGAAACAATTTAAACAACTATATAAAATATTGAACAGAAAAGAGACTCATTATTTTAGGTTCTGATGAAAAGCTTATAAAAATGTGATTTGTTTTAAAATTTTCTGAGTTAGTTCCTAACCACAGGAAAATATTTTTCCCAAAACCATTATTGCCATATTGTAAAATGGGATCTATACATGAAAAACATTTAAATGAAAGAAGTAATTGTACACATATAATTAAACCAAGTGGTCCAGGTTTATCTCATTTCGTTTCCATTATTAAATATTTTTAAGAATCATCGGAATCCTGTATAACTCTTGTTCTTATAAAGAAAGATGGATTTAACCCCCATTTATAGACTTGCTTAAATGAGATTCAGTACTCTTTTCTTATGGTAATTTAAGTATTTAGAATTATTTAGAAGTTGAAAAGTCCCTACTCTAAATAAAAAATTATTTTAAAAAGCATATCGTTACCACAATTAATATTCTACTGCCTTGGATGATTGTCATAAATGCTATTTCAAAACCAAATGTACCCGGCGCCTCCACCTCACAACCTATGATTGCATCAAATTTAATACCAATCAATGCTTAAATATCAATTGTGCTTTTTATATTCACGAAAACTTCTGATTATTGCATAAATCATGACTTATATTAAATATCAAATCATGTTTAATTTATCACGCAAATATGCTTGATCTTCTGTAATGCTACCTAAATGCTGCATAATTCAAAATGTTTTTTAATTCAACTTGTAAATACTTCATGATGAATGGGTTAGGGGCCGCTGCGCGGCCCAGGCACCCAGTTTTAGTTAAATAAAGAGAAAGACAAAACTAAATGATTGATTTGAAACACTGAGTCAATTATAGAGTAAATAGATAAATTTTTCCTTTCATATTAGGAAATTTTTGTTTCCTTTTTTTTAAAGTTATTTTACGCATTTATTATTTCTCAAGCAAGCGGCTTGATTTTTTATGGTTACCACAATGTTTGCCAAATCAATGTATTTTATCTTACTGTATGTAATTTAATGATGAATGGGATAGGGGCTGCTTCGTGGCCCAGGTGCTAAGATTATTTAAGTAAAGCAAAGAAAGATTATTCCTTAACTCCCTTTTGCCCCCAAACTTTATTTTTGTCATGTATGTTTCCTAGTCTAGTTTCAGGATGAATGGGAAAAGGGCCGCAAGGCCTCAGACGCCCAGTTCCACTACAACGAACGAACGAACGAAAGAATATTCCTTAAGGAACAAAGAAGAAAAATATGCTTATGCAATAAAAAATACTCTGACTGACTAAAATTTGCAACAGGCATCTGCTGTTCTAAAGGGTAAAGGGTTAATGACTTTTATTGATAAGTGGATAAGAAACTTTTTGAACATAATCAATGAACTTTTTTTAGTAATATATTGCTTTTTTTAACAATAAATTTGTTTCAGTTATTCAATTTCTATATTTTTTTATATAGTTTTGGCTACCAAAACGTTCCTTATTCCACATCAGTTAGCATTTTGAGAATAGTTTCCCCTTTTAATGATAGAGGCGAGCAAAATATTTAGTCTGGTACTTAAAAACCGAAATTTCATAGCCTCCATCAGACACCAAATTTACTTAGTGTACAAAATAACGTTGCATTTAGTGTCAAAAATACATTCTGTCACTAACATTTTTCAGACACCAAAGCGTAAGTCTACAATTACACAACAATAAAACAATTGCGGATGAAACTTAATTAAATTTGAATCAAAACAAAAAGAAACGTTAAATTGAGTATAAAGAATACACTATAAGAAATATCTCATGCGTAAAAAAAGTAAAAGAAATAGCATTTTACCTTCATAATCAGTGATTGATAAAAACGATGCAAAATTCTTCGAGCAAGTTTAGAGAATGGCGCGTTAAAAGCTGGATCTATTCAAATATATACCAAAAATTGCGATTTTCAAGGTAATTCATAAAAATATGTCTTTAGCGCTGCAAATAAAACATATTAATTGCACTCTACATCACTGGTCGTTAATTTCGATTAACTTTTGACCTCGCTTGAAGAGAAATTTATGACATCTTAAAAAAATTTTTATGGTCGTATCTGCTTAAGATTTGCCCCTAATGAATTCGACTTTTTACAAACAGTTCTACAAAATGTAAACTTTTTCCCAATTTAAAAAGAAGTTTACCTTTTAGTATAATTAATCCGAATCATTTATTCAGTTGTGTTCAGTGAAAAAATCATTTAAATCATATAGTTGTCAACCACGCGAATTGCTGTAGGCAAGAAGAATGCCTCTCAAACTGCTAAACACGTAGAAAAGTGTGAAAAATGGCATTTGATTGTTCGAAGCTTTTAAAGAAAAAATTTTGTCGAAATGAGAAGGAAATTTTTTTACAATTTTTAACTTATATATGTTTTTGCGAATTACTAATTTTTATTAACATATTTGTCATTATATCAGACATAAGTTATTTTTTAATTATAAAAAAAAATCAGGTATTTTTTGTAAGTAGATTATTCTGCATACTAAACACGATGCAATGTTTCTCAAACAATATTCAAAACATAATTATACTGAAATTTTAATTATAACATAAATAATTAATTATATAATAGTTATATAACGGTTTACTTAATATAATTAATTAAATTTAAGATAAAAATCAATATTTATTAAAACAGTTTTTTTCACAAGTAAATGAAACACTTTTTTGTATATTAAACATAATTCCATAATTCAAAAATATATTTGTATGAAGCAAAATTATACCTACATTACAAAATAATATAAATATTTCACTAATAACTGTATAGTTATTATTTGTATAATATTTATACAACAGTTATTTTATAATTATGAATAAAAATATAAATAATTCAATAAATGTGGCTTGAAATTAAATTATTATAATTAAAAGTCAAATTATAACAAAAATTTTCTCAAAATTTTGCCTATTGTTTGCTATGATTTTGATATGATTTTCTTGTTTATATTTTTTAAATTTTAATGTAATGCAAAAGAGCCCCATCTTTTTCTTTTCTTCTTTGCTTATTATTGTTATAAATTGAATAACTCAAGACGTTTGCCGCAAATAACGGTTATAGTCGTTCGATTTTTTGTCGATATGCAGGATCATGTAGGCTATATCCGACGTTCGAGTATTTACCGTCTGAAACTAAATCAATCTCTTAATCTCTAAATCTCTTTTAGTCAAACTCTTAAAAACCACCTCTTATTAAAAACTAGTTCTTAGAGCTCAATATCAGATTCGGTGGAAAAAATGTACACTTACTTCCATTATCTTAGTTGCCTGCTGGTACAGATGAAGGAGTAAGGTGCTCACTTAGCGCACAGGAACTCCGTAATTCGTCTAAGTCGGAAAAAATCTATCTTGGAAATTAGTTAGCTCAAAAATCCTTGAAAAGCATCGAAATTGGAACAAAGATAACGAATATTTTTATGACTGTTTGGTACCCATGTCATGCATATTTTACTTAATAAGAAGAGGAATATCATTGGTCCGAAATGTATTAATGCATTGAGTTGTAAATGGAGGCCGGGATAGCCAGGTTGGTAGGGCGTTGGGCCCATGTACAAGAGGTCGTGAGTTCGATCCTAGCTAGCCGAAGACTCTCCGTGTAGTAAATGGTGACTGCAACACGTTAAATCTGTCGGATAAAAAAGTTCTCTAAGTTACCATAGCAAATCAAAACCTCTGGGGGTACTGAATTGAAGATTGTTTGATATCTGGTTCAGGTCAAAATTGCAATTTTTGGATGAATGTATGGATGTATCAACGGGCTTGCTCTTTAAAACGGGCTATGATGTGTATGAGTGGCTGAAGTCGTATTCTTGGCTAAGGATGGTGCCATTGGAAAAACAAGTAATGCACTCTCTGCCTTAAATTCGCTTGGTTTTACCAAGCAGGCTTACCAGTATAATGGCAAGGGGCTTTAGAAACAACAACAGCATTTGTTATTTGTGCAGTGACACATCGAAAAAAAGATGCAACATTCCAGATAGCATATCAATTGATTTTTTTTTCTTTTTTGGAAAGTGAAAGAAATTTGAGGAGCAAATGATGGTTTTAGCTGTGGAGCCTTTTCATACAAAAACTGTGACAAAATGTAATAATTTTCACTTCCAAACATACGACTGACGACCAATTTCATATGGCAGTCAGAAACAAATTGAAAAGAAAATGTGTTTCTGAGCACGATCCTCAAATTAAAAGCGAGCGGGCAACGTGTTGATCGAACAAGTAATTAGTTACGTATTGATAAGCATTTCGATGCAATTTGAAACACTATTTGAAATAGTCAACAAATACTTGAGTGAGATACTATAGTACTTATTATCTTAAGTGTTGAAGTTATGTTTTTCATAATAATAGTTTAAGTACCTTTAAAAAATGGAAAAATTCTTATAAAAATTTTAAAAATCAGCAAATAGGAATTTTGAAATTTCTTTCTCCCCTTGTCTAACGAAATTATCATAGGGGTCGTTCAAAAAGTACGTACACAAAAATGGAGAAATTTTAAACCCCTCCCCCGCTCCGTACATTACCGTACATAAGGTCTTACGTACGCCCTTAGAGTACGTACATTTTATTAGTCTACCCCCCTTTTTCATAAAAATTAAAATAATTATGTTTTAAATAAAATTAAATATTTACTTAAGGAGTGTGTAGGATAAAGTCAAATTTAAATTTGGTGTATGTTTATAAAGTACGTACTTTGTATAATACCTCCCCCCTCCCCATCGTACAAAACCGTACATAATAACAAATCCCCCCCCCTTCGGGATGTACGTACTTTTTGAACGGCCCCATACTATCTTTAATAAATCTACCTTTAGTGTAGTTAAATGTTTTTCACAGAAACAAAAAATCAATCTTCTCGGCATTTGTAATAAATAAATAATATTTGGTTATAATATGAAAGTTAATTATATCATTGTCTGCATTTTTAAATTTTTTAGTGCTGTTTAAGTTAAGTGCTCTTTAAGTCAAGTTTGTTGTCCCGAAAATTGTTGCTTAAAAACTTAAAAAGGCCAATTTCTTCTGGGAGTTTAAAAAGTTCTCGTTTTCATAAGAAAAAAAAATGAATAATCTCTTAACTTAATTCCCAAAAGTATATATTTGAACGGCTAGGTTTTATGCGGAAGATCTTCCTATTTTTTTTTCTTTTTTTTTTCTTCTTGTGAACTGAAGCAAAAGTTTTTTTAAATGCAGCCAGGTTTTTTTACGTCTCAAAAACATTAGCAGTTGAATATCTGCCTTTTTGTATGTAAGTTTAAGTTATTTTTGTGTTTGAGAGATAAAAAATTATATTTAATCATATAAAACCAAGAATGTCATGGAGGATAAGCCATTTTACATTTTCTATTAGTACACTTGTAAACTAACATTAGTCGAGTCAACAATTCAAAATTTATTAACTTCATCAAGGCTAGAAATCAAAGAAGCTGATTTTGTTTTTAAACAAACTATTCTACGAACGAACTTTTTATTTACGTTTTTAAAAATACATTTATTATATCCGTTTTATTTTTATTAGAAAAGCAAATAAAGCGTTGTAACTTGCACTTTGCATATTTAATGCATTCACGTTCAAATAATTGTCACTATCCCTCGCAGACAATTAGTCACGTTCATTCAATGCCAAATTCCTCATAATTATTTTTATTTATTTACTTTTTTAATAAAGACATTTATTTAAAAATAAAACGCATTTCCGAGTTATCTAACAGTAAATAAATGAAAATTATTCCGTATATTTATGTTTTTTTATACACAAATCTTTTCCTTTTTTAATCATGATGAAATATGACACAATAGTTGAATGAAATGAGAGAAAAGTTGCTGAAAATTGCACCAAATATGTGGAAACGATCAAAATAAATATTTAGAAACAAACTTTACATAGGATAAACATTGGTCATTATTGCTTAAAACGTTTTTTCTTTCATGATTTTATATGTTTAATATAGGGGGAATTAGCTTGAAGACAAAAATTGGCAATAAAAACATTTTATTTATAGCTAGTTTTCGCGAGGTGAAAAACAAGACAATACTATTTTTAATTATGAACTATTAATCACTATTTGTTTTATAATGGATTGAAAAAAAAAACAATCTTATATCTATTAAAAAAACTTGTTAGCCATGGATATTAAAAACTTCCCGATAACAAGCTATTGTAAAAGGGTTTTCGTGGCAGTTTTTGCTCTTTTTGGTCTTACACACATTAGATATGTGCTGGGTCCAAAATTTTTGCCAGATCCGGGTACTGCCAAAAACTAAATCTTGTAGCCAGCCTGTTAAAGTACCCGGTAAAAATTTTATTGATTACCCAATTGATTCCGGGTAGCCATTAAAAATTGAATTTATGACTCAGCCGAATATTACAGTAGTTGCTCAAAACTAAACAAAAGTCTTATCATTTTCCATGAAACAAATATTTCTTTATCCCAAATTTAAAGGTATTTTCCTGTAATATTTATTTTTCTTATTTTATTCTGCCTTATTGCATATTTTATCTTGATTGCTTTCTAAATTGAGAGATTGAAAGTAAAAGAATTGCTTCTTTATTATAACGTAATCTATATATATATTTCTCTTACACAGCGACAAAAAAAGCCTCATTACTATTCCCCAAATGGCAACACTAGAAAATCGACCAATGATTGCCGCTAAAAATGTCGCATGCCAAATCTAGTTGAGATGGCTCAACATATAGCGCTTTTAAAAACGGAAACTGAAATAACCAGAGTGTAAAATATTATGTGCTTATACACATCGTATTTTTTGTTAAACAATTTATTTATTATATATCAGTTTATAGATGGTAACGAGAAGAGTTTTGTGGTTGCTATGGTGACTAATTAGAATGTAAATTGTTTTTTTGAGTGAGTGTGAGATTTTTTTTTTTTGGAACTGCGATGCTGTAATTTTATTGTTTAGTTAATAAATCTTCCTTTTATATTAAACGTCATTGTAGTTTCCTTAATTATTTGATTCGAAGTCCTTTGAGTTTTATTTGAGGTCAGTTTATTTTGTATTTTTTGACAAGAGAGAGCATTCTCACCAAATGAGATTTCTTCTGAAATTCAATGTTTTGTTTATGCAGGTTTTTCCATTGCAATTCACTTATTTCAATTTTTAATAGACTTAATTATAGCCAAAATTTTAACCTTTTTAAAGAGATGTCAGTTTTAGAAATTTTATCTTAAGATTTTATACTATAGCACATTTCTAATAGGTTTAACGAATTACATGTCATTTATTTGAATTCAAATTTATTTTAATGACTTAGTATTTACTAAAAAGATGTAATTTTTTTTAAAAGAAAAGTTGTTATATGGATTTGAATGATTGTTTTGAATTCTTAGAATTTTGTGTATTTGCAATGTACCTAAGATAGTAGCAAGCGAAGCGAGCTTGGTTTGCGAAGCAAACCATATAAGATTGCGTAGCAATTTTCGGGGGTTGGCGAGCGTTAGCGAGCAGGCGGCTCAACCCACTAGTAAACATTTAATTTAAAGAAATGAATCCAGAAACAACAATTGAGTATAAGATGAAAAAAACACAACTACTTCCACTCCGAAAATTTTACTAGGAATAATATTTACCTTTTAGTTTAATTAATAAGCTGAGTTTTAAATATGTTTATTAAATTCATAAACTTAAATAAAACAACAAAATAAGTTATTTCAAAAGGAACTAGACTAATACATTTCCAACCTGACGAGTAGCGACTTATAACAACACACTTCGTTTAATGTTTACTTGTTGCTAGAAATCAGGCTCGCAGAAAATGCTGTTTACTAGTCAAATTTAGTAGGAATAACACGACCTGTGACGTAGGCTATAGTATACCCAATTATTGCTAAGCAATCATTGAGGTTAGTAAGCGGCAGAGAAAAGAGGGTCTAGCCCGCCTTATGTATGTAACGTAACTAGTATTATTATGTAACTTAACTAGTATTTAATGTTTATACTGAAGTAAAATTTATTATGCTTAAACCAGTAATTTAAGCTTAAATGATTTAGCTGATGCACTACATGTGTTCCAAAAACAACTTTTGTTTTTATGAATTACATTTAAGTTTAATATGAATCTTTATATGGTAGCGTTACATCGAGCTTAAATGAATGTTTTTGCACATTAATGTTCATGCAATATTAAATCTTGAAAACGTTGGCATATTCGTTATAGTCGTTTGGCGAAACAAGTCAAATGAAAGTTTTTTTTTTGTTGTTGAGAGTTTCACCATTCTATAGTAACTATATATTCTGCCATACCAGTACTTAGATATACGTCATTTATATTCAATTCTTTGACGCAATTTAGTTGGCCGATGGTTTATGTAATGGACTAACATAATTGGCAAATTCATTGAGTTAGTGTTAGGTGGTATTTCTTTCAAGATTTCTACACTTGTCCCATTTGCTTTATTAATTATAAAGATATGAACTAAAGGTTTTTTTTCCTTCATTCAATTAAGGATGGTAAGTTTATTATTCCAGAAAGAATTTTTTTTTTCGAAAGTGATTTTAAAACACCTGCCTGTAATACTTTCTTTGTGAAAAAAAGAAAGGTGACATGTCTCTAAATGGATGACATGCACGTGATTTCGTTACTTCATTTTTACCTTTTTTTTTCACGACCTTGAACTAGATTCGGGTGTCAGCTCATCTCACACGTGTTTCCTGCAAAGGGTTTTTTATGGTACGACATTCAGTGCTATACTTGTTGCATATTAGTTACCTTCTTTTGCAATCCCTCCTCCCTCTCTTAGATGCATGGGTTTTACCCGAGCCCACTTTTAAAACATAAAAAAAAAAAAATTGTGACTCAGTCTTTATGTTTTTTAGTGTACGTTCGTTTAGGTTGAACGAAAACTGAATCTGAAAGGTCTTAATGTTTAAATGCACCACATTGCAAAAATTTTTGAAAACATTTAAAAATAATTATTAACAACAAAATCTAAGTTTGTACTAGGGTTGGCATTTACCTACACGTGTCTTTTTTTAGCGGTTTTGATTACATATAAATATATATATTTGTCTGTCTTTCATGGGCTCTGACCGAGAGCGTTGAAATTTGACTTACTGTGTTCGTAAGCTGTGGTGGCTAGAGCATTCGCCTTCCAATGAGGTAAACAGGGTTCAAATCCTAACCATTTCTGGTTGATACGAAATCCTCACCCAGCTTGCACCGACCACAGTGCTGACGCAAAATACCCTCTGTTATAGTCAAATTATGGGTTGGAGTCCCCTTACCGACAGGCTATTCGTGGGAGATTTCGTGGTTTTCCTCTCCATGTAACGCAAATGCCGGTTAGTTCCAACAAAATTTTTTTATCCAAGGTAAAATTTCTCCCAATACTTGATTCAGGAGTTCCCTTGACTTCTGAATTGGGATCAAAATTTGGGTCACATTGAATAGTGTGGGTTTAAAAAGGTATTCTATGCGTTTGTTATAAATTTATTTATTTAAATTTTTTTAAGTAATTTTCCAATCTTTTCCTGTTAAAAATCCTTTTAACATTTTTTTCCCTCTTACTTGATTGTTTTTGTGATCTTGTTTTTTTTTTTTTGTCAGATTTTTAAAAATTTTGTTAGGTCACTATCTCACATTTTTTTATTAAAAAAAGTTGCACCTGAATTATATATAATATTTTTTTCCAAAAGTGTTATAAAAATTATACTTCAATATTTAAATATTAGGCAAACAAATTTGATTTAAAACTATTTTAATCATAATAACATTTTAATAATTTAAAAATAATTTTAATCACAATAACGTTATAAGTTTATCTAGAGTGCCCCCCCCCAAAAAAAAAATAAACGGTCCACACTAAATAACTTGTGATTAAATGATCGGATTTTCACGTTTTAGGATTCAATCTTAATGGTTTGAAGGGGTAACTTCAAATATGATAATTAATTAATGCAGACTGTATATTAAGTTGCAAAATCAGACACAAAAACGGACCTCCTCATAACAAACATAAATGTTTTTTCCAACGGATTCGAATTTCTAACCCCCAACATATAGGGGTAGCCGCAATCTGGGAAGTATGGTTCCAATAATGTAGTCAGAAGAGCGGTCCAAAGTTTGGACCCCTTAATGTTGATTTTACCTTTTGTGTATTTCATATATCTCGAGAACTTTTTAAGCGAATTGAGAAATTTTTGAACACAATTATAAAATTCCCATATTCGAAGATAGTTCAAGACAAAAATAATTTTTAGTAAATATTTAATATAGTTTATCATTAATTTTATTTTTAATTTTGTTAATAATTTGTTAATATCTTTAATTTTGTTAATAACAGTCGAAAAACTTTTCAATCGTAGATTATGCAATTTTTGCATCATTTAAGAGAATCTAATTTTGCAGGCCGAAATACGAATCGAAGTGAAATCGGTTGAAACGTTCCTGAGAAATTGAATTTTAAAAAATGTGTACGCGCAAGATTAGATTTCTCAGGAACTATTGAATCGATTTCGCTCAAAATCCGTATTTTGCCATTTAAAGTTGCATTCTTCAAAATGAAATAAAATATTTTATAGTTTACGCTACAAAACTTTTCCGATTATTTTTAAATAAAAATAATAAAAAATAATAAACTGAAATGTGTTATTTCTGAGAAATTGTCCTTGGGTGAATGAATCTTGTAATTGTGAGCAAAAATTTTTCAATTCGCTTTTAAAGTTCTTGAAATGAGGAGAAATACGCTAAAAGTAAATTAACATTTAAGGAGTCCAAACTACAGGGATTATATTTCCCAGCTAGCTCCTACCACCTATATTTTGGAGCTCAGAATCCATCTATAAAAAAGGTACGTTTATTCAAAGAAAATACGTTTTTGCGTCTGGTTTCGAAACATAAAATATGGTTATTTAATTAATTCAATTAATTACCTTATTTGAGGGTAGACCCTCCAAATCATTAAGATTAAGACCTAAAACGCGAAGATCTGATCCTTAGATCAAAAGTTATTCTGAGTTGTCCGGTTTTTTTTTTTTTTTTTTTTTTTTTTTTTTTTTTGCGCAATGTGCAAATCTTAATAGACATTATCTAATGCGTTTAGGATTTATCAGAAGTTTTTGAAAAAGTGTCTCTTAGATTTAGCAGAAGTTTTTAAATTGCTTTAAAATTAATTAAATTAAAAAACTCATTGATGGTATTATTTTTTAAGTAATAATTTTTTTTAATAAACTTTGCTAATACAATAGCTATCTTTGAAGATCGTGATAAATTCAGACAGAGACGCTGTAATTTTGAGACCTTAGCTTTCAATATGCATTCATAAAGTAAAACATTTCATTGTTTTCAATTGATGACGTAGAATATTTTGGTTTTATTGAAGGCATTAATTAATTTTTTAATGATATTTGAATTCTATAAATCTTTGTCAATAATTAAACATGCAATTCTCTTACTCACATACAAATCTCAACTCCTTGTTTGTTATCGATTCATTGTAATAGATGGCAGCACTAAAAACCAAAAGAAATAATTATAAAATCAAATTAATTAAAAGTTTCACAAAATATTTAAGTTCATTTTATATCAAACCATTTTATATTTCACTTTAGTTTCACAAAAGTGAGATACAAATTTTTTGACGGAAATATATATAAATAAAAGTGATTAGATTTTAATAGAGTTTATATTTAAGCACGGATTTTTTTTTTTTTAAATTTTACACATTTTTATTGATACCGAACTGAAAGTTCCATTACTTCCCACAATATTTAAAGGGGTAGCGAGGTAATAATTGTAGCAAAACTACCAATTCTATTAGATTTGTCTTGAGATTTTTTTTAAAACTTAATGTTGTGGAAAAACTTATAATTTTCCATTTCAGTCATGTATTAATAAATTTGATTTAGATTGATTTCAACCGCCTCTACATAGCAATAAATTAAACGAGTATTAAACGTGTACACATAGACATGCAAACAAACTTGCATGTCTTTGTGTAACAATTAATAAGTAATAATAATAATTATAATAAAAATACAAGTAAGTTATTACTTGCGCGCTATGAAGTGACGATTTTTCTGAAAATGAAGCCGCATCATTTAAGAACGAAACTTTAAAACTCTTATTTTTGATGACTAAATGATTGGTAGGTACATTTTTTAAAATTTTATTTAACTTCAAAGATGATTTTAGACGATTTAAAATTAATTGTTTCATTTTTATTCCATAATATTTTTGCAATATATTTCGCATGCAGCATTTTTAATCAAACGTTTAAAAATATTCATTGTCAGCATATACTATTTTTTTAAAAATTACTCAAAAGAATTTTTTAAAGATGCCAAGAAAGAAAAAAAAATTATCTTTTGATTTATTTCCTAGTTAACTAACTAGAGTTCAACAAATTGTTATGCAAATATATAAAGATATAAAGAAAATTTTTTCCAAACCGTATTTTGCACCAGGCCCTTAAATATGAACTAAAGAAGCAGGAGGCCGCATTGATATACCATTAGTAATAATTCGGTGAAATATTTGTGACCTATTGCGATCATAATGCAGATTACAAAAGATTAATAATAATTAAATACTTCAGTAAATACTGATGCAAATTTTATAGTTCATGGTAATGCTGTCTTATAATAACGACTTATCTTTTGAAACGGATCGGATTTTTACAGGTAGTTGTGTACTGATATACAGTTCAAAACAGTTGAAAGATTGAACAGACATGCTGCTGGAACCTCCCTTGCCGAACGCTCTGCAACGTGCAGGATAATTGCAGTTAATTGCAGCCTCATAACCTTGTACTGTATCCTTGTAGTAACATTCTCAAGTTTGTGATAGCTGTTCTTCAACTTGGCAAAGGCTTATAAACCATAATTGTAATGAGCACGTAAGCGCCTGCATATGTGTGTAAAAAAAATAATAATCAGGCATCCAACAATAAATACAATGAATATAACAATAAATAAAATTCATTTTATTAGTAGTTCGTAAAATTATTATTAACTCAATCTACGCTGTTGATGAGTTTGAGAAGCACTCTTGCAGTACAAAAAGTATGTTTCTGAAAAAAAAGTGCTAGGAACGAGCGTTTAAGCTAAGTTGACAATTTATAATGTGAGAACTATTTTAGTTTTAAAATATATCACAAATGCAATGTTTTTCAAAAGCCAAACTGCAATTATTTATGATATTGATATATTTTGGTGTACACGAATTGATTAAAAACTTCATTTGCTTCAAAAATATACAAATAGGAACAGTCGACATGTTTCAAGCGCTCAAAAACAGGTGCCCATTTTCAAGACTTGCCAGACGTGCATGAGAACAAAAGTGATTTGAAATGAAAACGTCAACGCAGCGAGGGGGGAAATGGGAAAAAATAAAGGTGAGAAACAAAATTAGGAAATACCACAGCAGCTAAGAGAGAGCAAAAAGGATGAAAAACAGAACAAAAAAAATCACAGTGGTCGTGAGGGGTAAATCGGGGTAAAATGCATTTCTAAACTCAATGGAGAGATGGTGGGAAACTAAAGTTGTTAACAAGAGAATTAGCATTCATATGAATAAAAACAGATATTAGGGCATCAAATTGAGCTTGTGACTGGGTTATAAATAATTTTGGCATTACGGAAATTGAATTTGCGGTCAAGATTCCAGCAAAAATTAGTAATTGATGATTTCCAGTAATCGTGGTAATGGGCATATCTATGATATTCTCTAAACATTTGGATTCCAATGTCTCCTCTAAAACGTTCTCAACAGCCACCATTCTAAAATAAAAAATTCTATATTTTAATAATTAGTAACCTCATTATTTTAAGAATTTCAAAAATTATACAAAAATATTGTATTATGTATTTTAAATGATTTACTGCTTATTGTACGATTTGATTTAGTACAATTTAAAAGATCATGCTTGAAGTTTTTAAAAATGGTGTCCTTTTTACACATTCAACATTTGAATCGTCCAAAATAAGCATAGGAAGTTAAAATCTTTTTTCTATACGGTACCACTATAATTAGAAAAAAACATTCAATGGGATACCTACATGTGACGTAGTGTGAGTATCTCGATCCTGATTGGTTGTTGAAACGTGGCGTTTGCTTATGTTAGCAACTGTTCCTTCCATTCTATTTCGAGTAAGCCAAGCCCGTCAATCATCAATTCTCTTAAGTAACACATTCTAAATTCTTTCACAAGGATTCTTTCCCAAAGATTTCAATTCTTTCATTATATATTTTCATAGAGACTTAACACAAAGACAGGCATGAAGCCATTTGGAATATAAACAAGCTAATTATGCATCAAAGTTGCCAGGTACACAAAACAAAAATACATCACGGTTGCAATAAAATACATAAAGAAATAATAAATCTAAGTTAAGTAAAAGAAGTAGGCGAAAAAAAATTATATTTCAAGAAACTGAATGTGCGATACGTCTCTGTATTTAACTAACTTATAGTTAATTAACATTCTAACTTATATAGAGAAACTTAGCTCAACTTTTATACGCCACTTTGCTGATAAAGATTAGCTGACGACGTATGTCGCATGTGTGGGTATGGGAAGTATTCTTCTTGAAGTGACAGTACCCAATTTTAAATGTAATCCTTTAGATTTTTGAAATCACTGCACTAAAGCTAAAAAAAAAAAAAAGTTAATTACTCTCATCATTCTGATCCATCCAAGTTTTGCATGGGTAAATATTACTTTATTTCCAAAAGTTTTAATCGTGATCTCTCAAAATATTTTCAACATTTTTGCCATCTTCGAATACATTTGATGCTGAAAGAAACATTGCTTATAAATAGTTAGTATCGAAGTGTTTCCATATTTTTGTCCAACCAATGTAAATTTGCAAAACATTAAGTAGTTGCATTACTGCTTTTTATCTTCTAAATAAAATTATTCGACAGAGTATAAGAGTTTTGATGATTTATTTGTTGATAAATAAATAAAATAAGGCTGTTATATTAGGGTAGAACATTAATAAAAAAATAGGTAATCACATTAAGATAACTGTATAAGTTTATAAAGAGAGAAGCAGTCATACTGATTGAATAAATTTTATTTACTTTTTATTATTGTTGAAGAATAGTGAATCAACGTAATAATGGTTACACATACCAAACCTTGCAATTTTAATTTTAGATCAGAAGATGGGAAAATATCATCAGTCATGAAAACTTTGAGTTACTTTCGAATGCTAGATATGATGATGATGTTATAATGCATATGTTTTTCTTTTTCTTTTTTTAATTTCGTAAGATAATTACTTATACCTTAATAGTAACATAATTATCTTAGGAGTTAAGTTTAATAATTTATCTCTATCGGACACGTATTTAATTTATCGCAAAATTCATTTATATTTTTAAAATATTTTAGCGCAGAAAACATTTTATCCCAGCTGCCTAAATTGACTTTTAAGGGACTTTAAAACTCGTTTCAAATGAAATCAAATACAATCAGGTAGAACTCTTTTAATTAATTATCAAACATAATGGTTGAGCATAATGGTTAAATAAATATTCCTCGGAATTTCACATACCGCTTCGAAATCAGCAAATATTATATTCTAAGAAATGTATATCATTGAAGTTTTAAATTTTCAGCAACAAAATTATTAAGTTGAGAATTAAGATCTTTTTAAACAACATTCACCTCTTTTATTAAATTACCAGACCAATTATAATGCTACTGTCATAAGTCCGCCAAATGTTTCAGATTATGATGGGATAACCATTTTAGAGTACAAATGTATATAGGAAAAAATTGAATATTTCTGTTATTTATCAATTAAAAAAATCTCTATAAAGAAAACTGTGTTATACTTTTATCTGTAGTTTCAATAGAAAACACTAAATAATTAGGTAATAAATAAATAAGGTTTATTTATGGAGGAAAAGAAATTTATTGTTTACTTTAATTACAACTTTAGAGCATTTTTTCCCTCGCTTTTAAAATTAATAGTTGTTATGTTATGGATGAATTAGCTCATTGAATATGGTAAGAGTTACTTTCGATAGCCTATTTTTAATTAACAGATAAAATAACTAATGGCTATACGGGTTTGGAGCGAACACACAGTGGTGAGGTTAGAGCAGACATGTCAGGATTAACAAAGAGTAAATTCACTCGAATGGTAGCAGGAACTTCCTTTCTTAAGATACAACTTTCCTATTTAGAAGCCCTCATTTCTCAAGCAGATTTATCTCCTCTGCAAAATAATGTACTGTGGGGATAAGAAAATTAGTATATGATTAAGTTTTGTCTTATTCTCTCTACCACTATTAAAAGTTTTCAAGGAAATCTAAAAACCTTGATACAATATTTACATATTTTTACAAATGGAATTCAATATTAATAGTAGTAGCTGCAATATTGACAGTGCTAGTGTTATAAAAATTAATATTCCCAGGTACCAAAGTTTGTTTAATTGTGCTATTGAGCAGTGATGACTCAGGTGATCGAGCGTTTGCCTTCCAAAGAGATGAACCGGGATCGAATCGAATTCTGCATCCGACTTGCACCGACCACAGTACTAACGTAAAATATCCTCAGTGGTAGACGGATCATGGGTTAGAGTCCCCTTTGCTATCAAGTTGAACGTGTTAGGTCTTCATGGTTTTCCGCTCCACGTAACGTAAGTGCGGGTTAATTAAATCAAAAAGTCCTCCACTAAAGCAAATTTCTCCCAATACTTGATCTAGGAGTTCCCTTGACTTTGGATTGGGTTACGGAGTTGAACATCAGTAGAAACATTAGTAGAACAGCCGACCCAAAAAAATTGGGTCAGCTGTTCAACGACGGTTATAAAATAAAATAAAATTTTGCTGTCCTCAGGTCTAATATAATTATTTTAACTGTTAAAATATCGTGTTGACCAAATCATTGTAAATCAACTTTATTATACTATAAATGAAATATTCAATAGTAACATTTTTTGCCTCTTAAAATATTTACGAAAAATCTCTCGCTGAAATGGGAAATGTTTGAAATTAAGTATTTATTAAGCTTTAACATTAACTACTATAAAGGATTTTAAAATTATTTACGAAAGACTGTAACTGTATTTTTGTTAGACTAAATCAGGTTAAATGGCAAATTTTAAGACACGTCTACACTTACCCTATCTCATGGGAAATGCAACTTTTTTTTAAAGAAAAAAGATTAAGAATTATGTATTTAAATTAGCCTATGTATCATTCTAAATGAGAAAAACTGCTTAAATTTAAATTTAAAAAATGCTAGATGTACTTAAAATAATGATTAGTAAACTTCTTGGGCAGATTTGTAAAAACTGTTCACACTAGTTCACTCGCTTACATAGGTTTTAAAATAGTTGCATTTGCCCTTGCGTTACAAAAAAAGCGTTTTGCCCTTTTTGGAGCAGCAAAAATTTTGATTGAAAATTATAAACGGGCAATATTTTATTTACTGAGACCATATATCAAGAATTCCTAGTCCTCGTATGTTGTTGAAGCTGGGCACCTGGGCCGCAAACGGCCCCTACGCCATAAAATACTGCACAGTTTGAGGTTGATCATTTTAATCAGCAGGCAGTGGGATTGCTTCGATTTTATTTCAATCACTTTCCTTGAATAATTAGAATACAAGTGAAAATAATATGCATATGATATATGAAAATAATATGCAAGTGAAAAGTAGAATTATAAATGAAGATATATATTTGCCCTTTATGTTACTTAAAGAATACTGGTTCCTAAAAGACGGTGATCGTTTAGAAGCAAATAGTTTTGCACTTTTAGTGGTTTGCAATAATTTTGGAATAAGTATTACCAAACTGGACACAGTGCGCCGGAAACGGTTAAGTGATTTTTGTAGTCAATGGCTCATATTAATTTATATGAGAAAGATAATATGCCATAGTACGTAGTACATTAGTTTGGGTTTATTAGGAATAAGGTAAAAGTCAGATACTAAAATAAATAAAGGTGATACAAGACATGTAAACAAAAAATTGCGATTAAACTTAACGTGGATTTACTAAATTCCTCCTTTTCCTTAAAGGTTCTGCTGACAAGAGAGGGGAGCGAGTATGAGCAGAGCTTTCTTAAAACTTTTATCACTATATGTATAAATAAATAAATTGAGAAAAACAACTCATATTTCGAATGCAGGCCTCAAGTAAGCATAAAAAGTTGCAGCAAAAAAATCATAGAGACTGCAAAGAAATTATCACTGATTATCACAAACAATGGATTTTTTTAAACGTTATAGTATCATGAATGCTCAATATCCGGTCACGCTATCTAGTGCAAAAGCACCTAAACCGGACATTCTCGCTATCCATAAGCTTGACTTCGAAACTTATTATTCGCATATGTTTCATCAAATAAAAAGGTGCTTTATGTATCCGTAGTAATATTTGAATAGTCTTTAAACTACTTTCTGAACTCCTGCAAATTTAAACCTAGTTAAATATTTAGAAATTTCACCTGCTTAAAAAAAGTTATATCTTGTTTTACGATTTCTTAATCAGTAAAATTCCATTTGGATTTTCAAAATCCCATGTAACCTTGCTTTTCTTAATTTTAAAGAATATTTAACACAAATTTGAATATCATATCAAGCAATAAATACATCATACCGTTGTTTGCTTACAAAAAAAAAACTTCAGCAGGACTTCTAATTAACCCTTAAGAAGAGAAAGTCACTTTTTTTAATAATCAGGTCGCCTAACGGTATCATCTGACATCTTTGGCGACATAATTTATTTTCACTTTTAAGTGGGTCAGGGAATTTCTTTTGAATCGTGATGTACCTGAGTTGAATAAGAGGGCACTATTTATCAATTTGTATTAAAGATGAGAGATAATGAAGCCCTCTTTTAGTTCAATCCATATAAAAAGCACCAAGGACGCATTATTTCCTGTCTAGCCCACCTTGGAAGATCTTAAGAAGATAATGTATGGTTTTCACAATGACAAATTTTAAAAAAAATATTCGAACATCGGGTGACAGTTAAGTGCATTTTTATCTAGGATTACCTTCACATTCCTAACGGTCATTGCCTAAAATGGATGGTAAATATAAGCCGCATGAAGAGGATGATACTTAAAATTCATACAGCACGAAAATGGTTTAAAAAGTGAAAAACATCTTGTTATTAGTACGTTAAAGACTAATAGAATCTAGAAGAATGTTGAGACAAGAAATCGAATAGAAAAAGTGAATTTCAATAGACTCCCATAACTTGAATATATTCAAGGTTGGTAATTATGATAGGAAAAGAAAAACTGGATTAATCCTCTGCCCTTAGTTAAGTCACGCACGGCAGATTAAATAGGAAAAAGCAAAAATGGCGGTTGTAGGAACATTCCATTTTTACCGTTTCTTGGGTAAGAATAAACCATCTCCGGAATCAACGATTATTAACAGTATAATATCTAGAGTAACAGCATAATATATCTATAAAAACCACGATTTTGTTTAAAGGTCTTCGAAAATTCTACAAAATATGAAAATAGGTCTTTAAAAAAGGCCTGCGATAAATTTTGTCGCCGGGACAGTAAGGCGTTGAATGTATTTCTTCTCTTCTTCCTCAGCAGAACTTATCGAAACGAAACTAAACAGTGCTACTATTGGACGAAATCCTTATTGTTTTGGGGGTACAAATCTTCATTAAACAAATAATAAGCAGGACTAATATTAATTTAACTCGAATGACAATAAATAAGGACAGCTTAAAAAGAGAACATTATAGAGTCAACATAGTAAAACTAACTTATCTACACAGAAGTCGTGAATTAATACATAACAACACGAAATCCAATAGGGTATGTCCTTCTTCTTGAGTAGTAAAATGTAGTGCAGAGATTGTCCACTAAAAAACACAACTAATTTCCACACAATTTGGGTAACCGGTGCTCTCTTACTCCGAAAATGTTCTTATTAAATTATTATAAAGGAAGCACAGAAATTTTGGGCCTTCTTAAAAATTGCTATTAATAAAGAGAAATATAAACAAGTTTACCCAACTTCCTTTTGATTCGTAATTTCCAGTTTTTTTTTAATAGATAAGTTGAAAAGTTAATTAAATGTGCAAACGAATTTAATCTGAGATTTTGTAATTTTTTGGTTAGTTCATGAACTTTATCTCAAAAATTGTCTTGTAGTAAAATGCTTTTACAAATGGCTAGCTCTTTTATTATAATGGTTTTGCGCAATATCAATATTTTGCACAAATATATATTTTTAAATTTATTTCTTCTAGTATTATGGAGTAATACAGTAATTATGATTTAATATGGGACATACAATTTATAATTAATCCTTATTTATTAACAATATTGAAATCTTCCCTATTATTCGACAAAATATTTATCGATGTATGTTGCAATTGTTAAATGTAAAAATAGTTACAGATAGTTTATTTCGCCTGAGTAAATTATCGAAATGATGTATTCTTACTACTGAGCTTTTTATACTTTTACTACTATTTTCGAATGCGTAGCAGACCCAAATACAAGGTTCCCATAAGTTTTATAAAATCTTAATACGTAGTAGAAAGAAAAATGGAGTCACACTTCGAACATTTAATATGTTTCTGACCATTACTCTTGTTCGGTTGTAAGAATATAATATACGAGTAAATACTTTGCACAACTAAACGTCTAAGCGTTTAAGTGGTATTTTTTAAAAAAGAAGATTCGTAATAACATTGATATGAATTTATTACCCCTATTACATTATTATAAGTATTGAAGGAATCCAAATGGTATACTTAAGGGTATATTAAAAATAATGGTATTCATTATCGAAGATTCATTAATTTCATCCATCTATTTATCGGATGTAACGGAAGTAACTGTGAGGCATAAATTCCAACCATTAGAAAGATTAGTTTTAAATTGGTGACTTTCGTTTATTTTACGTTGATTCGTACTTGTTAGTACATTATAACAATGACTTAATTAACTTTAGAATAATTTTAACTTATAAGAAGAAAGGGGCTCTCCCCGGGCAAGGTACTCTGCAATACAATTTTTAAATTTTCGTCAGTTTTTCCGAAATCATGTTACCTTTTCTTTCTTCTTTCCTTCTTTTTTTTGTAAAGTAGAAACTGAGAGACGTAAATACATTTTTTTCTTTAAACAAGGAAATCTTTACACTTTTTTTATTATAGAATTCTATGATCTTTGCGATCTTTAGTCGTCCAATATAGAGAAACATGTTTTCTTCATATTTCACTAGATGCTAATATTGGTCAAATTTGATTTGTGACATTTAGAAACGTTTCCTTGTTAGTGTAGTTTTTGAAAAATTTTGTGAAATACTATTTTAATGCGTTTCTTTTTATTCGAAATTGTATCTCCATGGTAATTTTGTAAGCAAACCATTTAAAATAAACAAATGATAAGATAGTAGATAAACGATAGTTGCCGTAGATTTTGTTAAAATATTTTTTACTGAGAAATTAGTCAAAAAAAAATTTTGTTCGTAAAGAATGATTACCTAATATCGATTTCAAACTCCTCAAAATAAACTAAAACAAAAAAATAATGTTTCTTATCACCACCACAGTTGCTTTATTGCATTTTTAACCCAGAATATTTAACAATAAATACAAAATACTGAGCACCATTCACCTTGTGTGAGCAGTTTTACTTCAAGAAGCATTAAAATCAGTGCCAGTAATGCCTGTAATTATTATTATCGTAATAGGAAGAGTAAGCATGTCCATTGTGTCCATTGTGCCCATATCTGTCCCAGGCATGATTGTCATAATGCCTGTATGGTGCGTGGACATCATCTCTGTGGTAAACGGGACTAAGTACGTTTGGTTGACTGTAAATGGTACTTGGTCTTGGTCTGTAAGAGTTGTAAGGCCTGTAAGATGTTTGAGGGGGATTACTTCGGCCTGTAGCTGCTGAATAGAACTGTACATCAGCTGGGCTCTGTGCCTCAGTGCCTGGTTCATTTGTGTCAATGGTTGCTCGGAAGCCATTTTGATCAGCAATGTAGTCTACGACTCGACGGCGACCATCTTCTACGGCTAAAGTGTAGGAACCAACAACTCTGCCACTTGAATCACCGGTTTCCTGTCTGGAGCTGGAACCATCTTCCATGTTAGACACGTAATTGAAAGAGTATGGCATATAGCTATAGGATTCTGGTGCTCTAGGTGCTGTGTAGGTTGGACGCCGTTGTTGGGCAGCTGGTTGGAGATTCTATAAGAATATTTTATAATACTTAAAATGCATTGAAGGGATAAATGTAAAACAATCCTTACTGTAAAACTAACTAATAAAATGAAGCAGAAATTTAAATTTAATTTGGATGTAATTAAAAAGTAGCTAATTTAAAATTAAAAAAAATTAGTGTGCTAATAAAAGTAAGCGCATGGAATTAAAGATATTACTAAAATTATAAGAAAATGAGTGCTTCAAAAGTTTACAATTTAAACTAGAAACCACGTCAAAGTAGTCCACCTCTAACATCTTACAAGATCTGTTATTTAATCAGAAAAACCATGCTTTAATCAATTTTTTATGCAAAAAAGATCACAGATTCTAAAGTTATTCAACATTATCTCAAAAAAAATCTTAACATTTATAACACATAAATTTATGATTACTAAATTGTTGATTACCCTAAATTATTCTAACATCACAATAAAATCAAGTGATTACTAAATTGTTGATTACTAAGTCATGATAAAATCATAATAAAATCTCGTAATTACTAAATTTTTGATTTTATACGTTTAATAGAGTAAAAAAATTCTTCATGATATTATGATATCATTTTTTTAATAAAGTTCATTGGAAATCTTCGGAAAAAAACCAGCTAACTACACCAATAGCAACTCAGATAAACAAACAATTCTATTTTTATATTCAGTGTAAAACTAATCTTGCTGCATTATATGTAGGCAAGTTTTGCGATTACTTTTTTAACACTATAATTCTGCTTTGCTAGACAGAAAAAATAATGATTCTACAAGTTTTATTAACGCTATTGAATTTTTTTTCTATTCAGTTATAACTTATACTTGTAAAGTTTTCCTTTTGTAATTTTATAAAAAGATTTTATGCTCAAAATTTCATAATTCTTATTAATTTCTTTTAAATAAATATAAAGAAATAAATCCTCTAATGACAAAACCTACATTGTATGTTTGATCTATGGGATAGAGGTAAGTCTGTGTATTGCCTTCAGATTCTACCTGAGAATTTGTAGTTGAGGTCTGAGTAGTAGACTGTTGAGCCAAGACAGAACCAGCAATGCATAAAAGTAGCAACGGCAACTGAAAAAAATTGAAATAACACAATTTTGAATGAAGCATAATATAAACAAAAAACAACCTGGCCACATTTGAACATTGAAATTTTTAAATCATGATTATTAAACTCATTATATATTTAAATTACTTCATTTTACTAATTCATATTATTTCTTGTCATTTTCATGTAAACAAATATATAATTGGTGAATTTATAGCAAGAAGTGAAAAATAGCAATTTTTTTCTATTTTATTTCTCGGGTTAAAAACAAGAAAGCAGAGGTAAATTTCCATATTTTAGTAAGTTTCTTATTAAAAAAAATTTACATCGATCAAGAACAAGAAATTCAAAGAAAATTATTTATACTGAAAAAGGAATACAAGAAATTCTAAAAAAAAATTATTTATATTGAGCAAAATATAAAATGAATTACAAGAAAATTATTTAAAATGAACAAGAAATTAAAAGAAAATTATTTATATTAAATAGGAAAATGTAAAAAAAATGTCAGAAAAATTATTTATATTGAAAATTTATTATTTAGTTGTTGCGTTTATCATTTTGATAAAAAGGAATAAAAAATGATCTTTTGAAGTTAATTAATATTTAATTTAAACTTTTCCAGTTTCCACTTTAGTTTTATTAAATTATGTTTGATGATTTAACTTTCTTAAACTTTATTGGTGCGTACTTACCCTGGTAAAAAAATTGCGTTTAAATTAAATTGGTAACTTCTAATGACTGTTACCACTTTTATTTCATAATTATCACAGGCATATTATATCAAACTAAAATTTTAATTTTTCTTAAATTAATTTAGCAAAGACAAGTATCTTATATCATACCTGCCAACTCTTCCGGATTTTCCGGAAGATTTTATTTTCATATTTAAAGTGGTAGTAAATATATACTATTTTTCTTTTATAAACTTAATTTTTTAATGATTTTAATCACCACTATTCTTAGAAAAATTAAGCAGATATATTAATATGCGTTACTAACATGGTTGTCAACTAACAATTACACAAACATGGTTTTCTCAAATACAACGTATTTGTTTGCTTAAAGTTGAAGTTTTAATTCCATTTTAATGCCACTGGGAAAAATAATTTTGGAAGGGATTAAAAGTTGGCAGGTATGTTATATCCTTGATTTTAGGAAGATGGTTTAAATGTTATTCTAAAGTAATCACTTTCCAAAAAGTAATTGCTAGGAAAAAGATTGAGAAAACAAAATGTTTGTAAATAAAATCTCTCTGATACAATTGATAGATTGAATTAATAAAACTGACGTGATAATTAAGAAATTTACGATAACATCATAAAACGAATGTGACCACTTTTTAAACTGTGATCAAATTTATGCTATACTGCATATATTTACTGGAAAAGTAATTGCAAGTAAATACTATTTTTATTTAAACTATTGTTAGCCCTGTGAGTTTATGGAAATTTCAATGTTATTTGCAATTTTATTTGAAACTTCAGCAACTTAATATAAATTTTGATGATTTGAAATGTCAAACACATAATTTGTACTAAGAATTACAATAGGAAAAAATAAATATAGTAAATGATGTTTTTACAAAACATATAAACTTTTTAACACTAGAAAGACTGAAACTTAGTATATTGCTCAAAAGCAGTCAAAATGACTGGATTCATAAAAAATAAATAACGTGTAAAGAAATTTGTTTAAAATTAATTTTTAATATTTTTTATATTATTGACAGTTATATAACAAGTTATTAGTAAATATTAACAATAAAAAAATTATACGTAAAAAAATTATACGATAACAAGGTTAATAATGTAGTAAGACATTTATTTAATTTTTATTAAATTTAATTTGCAAATATTGTCCACGACCGGGATTTGAACCCTGGACCCTCGAGACGAGCGAATTCTTGTCTCCTATCATTTAGCCCTAACGGTCACACCGCAACTTCCCCGAGTGCTATTGCAAAGAAACAGCGTTGTGAATCTTTACCTTTATGAAAAAGTGGTACAGCACTTGAACTTAGACTAATTTGATATTGTCTAGCGTATGCTACTCTTTAATTTTTAAAGATCCGGGTCAGCAAGTTTTGGATCAAAATAAATATGCACAAATGTCACAAAATCAAGTCTTATCTCCTAAAATTACACAGAGTGGTAGCAAAATGACGATTGAGAGCATTTTTTAATTTTGATTGCACTTAAAACTTACACAGCAAAATCATGAGATCTGATATATTTTCTTTAATTATTTTTTGCGTTAAATAAAAAAAAATGTCACTTAATTATCAGAAATAAAATGGTAGATACAGTCGAACTTTCTTATAACGAGTGAATGGACCGTAATATTTGATCGTTACAACCAAGTAAAAAACGGTTAACTGTGGCCGTAAAAATTTATACAAACTTACTGAAGCATAAATATAGCACATTCACTATTTGCTGTTTGATTTTTTGCACGGCTTAAAAAAAGTTAATTTATTTTCTTTGAATTCTTTTATAGTCTATTTGCTGACTGATTATTATTTGGATCAGACTCATGGCCGAAAAACATAGCCAAGAACGGATTAGATAAGCTATATTAAGTAAAAATTTTATGAATAAAAAGAATATTGTTGGATAAATCTGCGTCTGCTCCAATCAATTTAACATTATCATTAAAATCGGGTTGCATAAGAAAAATTATATTAGGTATACCAGAATGATCTGTCCGCGAAAGTGCATGTTCCTTTTTACAGTAATGCAAAAGTTCTTTCATAAAAAAAGGTGACAGAGTATCTTACACTTTAACTCAATGGTAATATTCTGGCTAAAAGAGATGCAGCATATATGGCACAAAAGAGAACATTCAAACTTGTAACGTAAGTATCCATCAGAACTGAGCAATACATCCGATATATACATTTAAGGGTAAATGCCCGACTAGTTTGTTTTTGTTCTTTTAGCAGTCGAATGAATAATAATGACTATGATTACAAATATACTATTAAAAGTTTTGTTAATTGTATTTAATTTTCATTAAAAATAAAAATTTAAAAAGAGTATTATTATTAATATTTTAACTAAGTAACTATTTTTAATTACAACAGCTACCATTTACGCGAAATTTCTACTTCAATAAAAAGGCTTTTGTTCTTAAACGGGATGATTATATACCATGCAGTTGCTTTCTTTATTCAAGTCACCAGTCTGAATTGTCCAAATATTTTTTATAAAAGTAATTTGATTTAAAATAAAAAGAATTTTCACTTGTTTCATGAACTTCGCTTTTTTATCTCTTTAATAGATTAAATTTGGTAAACATAATTGTTAAAGTTTGCATTTTGCTATCCCTCTGAAAGCCTGAAAGATGGCAGGGTTTATAGTAATCCACAAAAGTTATTAAATTGACTACAAAATCTATGTTCTGAAAGTGTTTTTCGTTTTTAAAAATTAATCACAAGTCATTCCCGATCCCCATAATAATTCAGTAACACAAATACGTAAATTTAAAGCTAACGGCGAAAATTGCTTAAATTAAGTAGTTGCTGCATCAATGAAATTCTAATTGCTTTAATAATGAGTTTACCATCAGTATTTCTAATAAATCACAAGGCGCCCTGCAATGGTTGTTGAAAATTTTACAGCAATATATACAAATGCAAATTGGATTTAAATATATCAGTTTAAAGATCATTTAGAGTTTTTAAATTTATCAAACTGTACCAGATTAATGTTAGATTTAATATTAATCAATGGATGGTTCATAAAAAGAAAAAAAATGAGAGTTTTTTGTACTCACCATTTTAAGATAGTCTTGTTAATCTTTCTAGGTCAGTAGAGATCTTGGTGGTAAGATGGTTGTTGGTGTGATACCAAAGGTTCAATCTGTTTTTATAGTCCTTTGGGTGGTGTCGTTTTTTCGCAGTTTCTTTGGGTGTACCTCGTATAACACAGATGAGACAAAAAATGTCTAACTGACCCTGAAAGGGATAGTCTGTAGGGTTGGCGGAAGCATATAATAGAAATTTTTACCGATTTCGGCCTTGGATATATAAACATTATTTCATGTCATCTGGCCTACCAATTTGTGGGTGTAAGAGCAATTTTCACTTTCATTCACAGGGCTTTGTTTTGATTCTAGGATGGTATTCACTGGCTTTTGTTTTTGCTTGCTTCAAATAATAAGGTGAATTGTGGAAAAACACTAGTTAAGAAAACATTCAGTTTTTTTTAAAAGAGTATGTGAAAAAAAATAATGAAAGGAAGTAGCATTCTTATATATGCATCAAATTTATTTTTAATAATATATTACTTGATTAAAATAACTATCATTAATTTTACAGTAAATGAACTGGATTGTAAAATTTGTTCTTGTGGCATTTTTTTTTCCAATAACAATCTTCAAAAAATTGTTTTTAATCAAGATACTTAACATACATTTAAAAATGGTAATGTGAATAATGGAAAAACACTAATGTAGAAAAAATTCAGTTTTTTAAGTATGTAAGAAAATTTGTGAAGGAAAGTAGTGTATTTGCATTTGCATCTAATTTATTTTTAGAAATATGTTTACCGATAAAAATAACTATTATTAATTTTACAGTAAATGAATTGGATTGTAAAATTTGCTCGGTAGGTATTGTTGTTCTAGATAACACTGTGTAAAAAATTGTTTTTAATTAAGGCTCAACATTTAAGAAACAAAGATTAAATTAAACAAATGATGTCGAAGTTTTCTCTATGTACAGTATAATTAAAAAAAATACATATATTTTAAGAAAAAATTCTTTTAGTCATAGCTTAAAAGATATTTAAGACTTTTTTCTGTACTTACATATATTTGTTTTGAGAGGTAATGGTTGCTGAATAATCGAGAATGATAGAAAAATAATTTTAGTATGGAAAAATTTATTAAAATATCATTTAATTGACGATTTCATATTATGAGAGTTAAGGAATAATTTTAAAAATATTGCACTAGCATACACTAAAATTTTTCTTTAAATTATGATTTTTTTTTGCAGTACACATGGGGTAACGTGCCCCAAAAAACATTAAATTAGAGGTTATTAAAAAGGAGCTACTGTGGGGCCATTAAGAAGGAATGAGTTTAATAAAAAAATATTCAAAATTTCCATATTTAGTTCAGTTTGTAATAAAGACAAATCTAATAATAATAAAGACTGTTAATCCATGAAAAATCACATGAGCGCAGCTTAGTTACTTAAAATAATAATTAATATTTTTTCACGTCTTGGTTTTATTCATTCATTAATGACACTATGATTTTTTAATTTTTTTTGTACGAATATTAAATGTTTTCACGATGTTGTGATTTCAAATCTGCAATCGGTTTCTCCCTGCTAGCTACAGTTAATATGAAATTTAATATATTCTTAACAAGGAATTTGTAAAAGTCACTCACGAAAATGGGTGTCCCCCCATCTCAGTTACGCAGGGAGTGGTACGAAGTGGGCTATAATACTTTTCAGTACATGAAGTGTGTATGTTTATGTGTAAGCATATAAACCTATAATTTCTTTGTAAATTTACCGACAAAAAATAAACTAAACTAAAAATATCATTTTTAAAACAAAATCTGTTACTTTCCGAACAAAACTGATTTCAGATTTGAAATCCCCACTTCCGTACTAGATAAGATCAAATCTTTGCCCTGCTTGTATAAATGCAATAAATAATTTGCACTTCAGTGTTATAAGTTATTTGCACCTCAGTGTTTCCACCTTACTGCTCATTACGCTAACCAACAATCATTTTTATTTGCTAATTAACAATCATTTTAATTTTTTAACTATAAATAGGTTCTTGCATAAAAATCAAAAATTGTATCGAGAAAATTTTTTTTCTGTTGCATGTATACAAGTTCTTAAATTTATCTGCTTAGGGTGAGAGATTTCAAATAAAAAATTATTTTTGTTTGGAAGCTACAGATTTTCTTCAAAATGATATTTTGACTTTAGTTTATTTTATGTCCGAATTTACAAGTTTATAAATAATGAGAATGTATAGGTTTATATTTATACATGTATACTTGTCTGCTTCTTTGAAGATGAAACTCATGCCAGAAAAACATATTGCCTAAACGTGTCGCGTCATATACTGAAACGTCTTATCGGCTTCTTTCTACTACTTCCTACTTAGAGTAGAAGTGGGAACACTTAGTGTTGACTCCAGAGAATTAAAAAAAAAATCCTGGTTAGGAATACATTTTGAATTGCATAAAAACTGTAGCTTGTAACGAGAAATCAGTTTCAGATTTAAAATCAGCGACTCGAAAATATCTAAGATCTGATAAAAAATAATCTCATGCAATAGGGAAAAAATGTTTCCTCAGTGTTATTTAAATTCAGGATCTCAAAAGTTTTATTAAGACGTTCACGCCGGGAAAAGTGTAAATACGGGTACAGGAAAAGAGAAAATACTGGTTGAAGAACTATTTCAATATTAGATAATATTCGGGAGGATAGTTAATTTATTCTCAACAATAACAATTCGCTGTAAGGAAATTTATCATCATCATCATCAACAACATTTATCTGGGCGCCTGGGGCCGTTAGCAAAATTTATCACGGTCCTAGTCCTAGTGTTTAGATTTTACTGGGCACCTGGGCCGCGAAGCGGCCCCTATCCCATTCATCTGGAATTTTTGAACAGTTTTGATTGAGCAATGAGGTAAGCAGGCAATGGAGTTGCTTTTATGAATGTTTCAAGCTCTTTGCTTGAATAACTAAAAAGGAATCAAAAATAAATTGAGCAGCTTGCTCTAAACTGTGTTTGTTTGATTTTGGAGTTGTTCAGAATTGTATCAGCATGAGTAAACGTTATTTTCAGAAAGGTTGATGAAATTATTTGTTTTGATAGTTATGATATGAGGCGTCGGAGGTGAAATGTGCAGCTATTGGTCTGTAGTTTTTATCTTTGATATGATTTTCAAATTTAAAGATTTCATTAAAATTTGCTGTTTTACATTCTATGGCTTTATCGAAAAAATCTGCGTTTAGCTTGTATATATGCTGTGATAGAGTTGGTATTTTTAGGTCTGCATGTATATTGGTATTCCGGATGAACTATCTTGCACAGGTTATTTTTCTAAAGATCTTGTTTTGGCATTGGTTTAATTTCTTCAGTAGATGTTGAGGTATCGTTGTCCAGGCAGGTGAGGCATAGGTAAGTATTGGGCGGATCATTGCTGTATATAGTAGCTTCTTTAGTTTAAGTGACATATTCTGATTATATATTAATGGTTGTATGGCTATTATTGCTGCATTTGCTTTATCTATTGTGCTTTTGATGTGATCATTCCAGGTGAGTTTGCTATTGATTATAAGGCCAAGATAATTTGCTTTTTTAACTATTGGTATTGGTATGTTGAACATTTTTGGTTGAAGTTGTGGAAGTATTTTAATTCTTCTTTTTTGTATAATTAATATTTGTGATTTTCCAGCATTTATTGCAGTTTTCCATTTTAAGCACCAGTCTTCTATTTCGTCTATATGGTCTTGTAGTTTTTGAAGAGCATGATTTGGGTTTCTGGATTTAATAATAATACCGATATCGTCTGCGTAATAGGCTGTTATGCTGTTATAATCGGCTTTGTTTATAGGAAAATCATAAGTGTATAATATGTATAATATCGGTCCCAGAATGCTGCCCTGTGGTACTCCGGCTGTGATGTTTCTCTTTGTGGATTTTTTGTTTTTGATGGTGATTTGAAATGTTCTATTACAAAGATAGCAGAATAGAAGTTTGATTATGCCGGGTGGAAAATTCAGCTGTATGAGTTCATATATTGTACCAGTGTGCCATACTTTATCAAATGCTTTGGATATGTCGATCATCAGGAAGGCTATTGTTTCTTTATTTATGATTGCTCTGCCAGTATAGTCTTTTATTCGGAGTAACTGTTTGGTGGTAAATTTATCACGGCGAAGAAGCAATTCAATATAAAAATTGCATTCGTTAAAAACAATTGATAGTTATGGATTTTTATTATTCCCGGAAAAAAACTAAAAAAGGAAATTTATTGTTACCAGTTCTTACTCCGGTGCGCTGCCAAGATGAGACAATCTAGCGTGACCCACTGGTGGGTCACCCCGGCGTGAACGTGTTAAAATGATTAGGTTTATCGAATTCAGTTCTTGATTCCTTTGGGATAAAATTAAATCTGTTATTTTGTTCGGTTACCATTGCAGAGCTACCAACTCTCTACGCTTTTTGTGAAAATTTATTCTGGTGGTAGATAAGTTAATAATTTAATGTATTATTTTTTTTATACATTTAAACTTATTTTCCATACCGCTACTTATAAATGATTTAAAAGTTCATATGCAAAGCCACTTTGTTCCAGCTCTATTGTGGTGAGGCTTTTAAAATGTTGGTAAAATTATAAAAAATTCTGATAGATTTGGTTTTTAAATGTCTACCACTTATTATGAAAAATGATATTTTGAAAGATGCATAGTACTTGGCAGGTTTACATTAAATTGTAAAACATAATCATAATTTTTCTCAATATTACTAAATTATCTGTTTGTGGAAAACTATTAAAGAGGATTTATATTCCAATGGCAGGCCTGCCAACTACTACGATTTTTGTAAAATTTTATAAGCTCGAGCAAAGTGGTGTTGCATATTAACTTTGAAATTATTTATAGGCAGTGGTGTGAAAAATTAGTTTAAATGAATAAAAAAATAAAGTATTAAAGCATTAACTTAGCTACCACTGGAATAAATTTTTAACAAAAGGGTATAAAGTTAGTAGTCCTGTTAATGGCATATGCTGACTGAGCTCAGTTTCACAATAAGCTTATTATAAAAGTAAATATAATGTAGTTTCTGCTTGATAATTGTAAAAAGGGTAAATAAGCTATTTACAGTTTTAAATATGTTTATTTATAAAATTTTACATAATACAATAATATTATAGAATAGCTTAAAATTTTTAAAACGACATTGCTTCTAGTTTTAAGCTTTTAGCTTAGAATACTGAATTAATATTACAGGAAAATATAGTTAAGCAAAGAATAATTAAATGATTGGCACGCAAAAATTACTCTGTTACTCTGTTGACTCTGTTGAAATTACTCTGTTGATTGCAAATAAATCTTTATCTTTTTTGTTAATTAAAGAACCAAAGCATGTTGTTTCTTGGCTTGTCAGAAAACGCCATTTACAATTAAAGAGAATTTTACAATATTACGTTTTTATTTTTTACAGAGAAATTTGCTCGATTGTGAGATTGTTTATCCAATAAAATGAATTTCAAAATTAAGATTTTAAGTAACTTACATCATTTTTGAAAGTTTTGTTCTACACTGACTATAACTGCAACGTCAGGTATCCATAATGAAGAAAAATAGCGCCGCATCGGATCTAGATAAGGATTAACTTCCTTCATGTAATATTCCCAAAAGTTAATATTGCGAAGCGATTTTTTTTTTTTTTGTAAGTCTGAATTTTTGAAATGTCGTAGACCTAAAAATAAAACTATCATTGATGAAGGTAATCAATAATGGTTTCAAATTGTTCTACTAATTAAGAGTGAACCGAAATCACTGCCAAAATAACAGTGAGTTATTTTACTATGCTGTGAGAAATTGAAAATTTTCGTTCATATTTGTTTCTAATTATATAGAAATATGTGAAAAAAGTAATTTTAAAAACTATATTTCAAGGAGAGTTAACGTCGGAAAATTTTTTTGGATGACTGAATTCACTGCTAAAAAACGTAAAAATTTATTTTTTTAATTTTACTTTGCTATCTTGTGTGATATGTACAAAGCGCAAAATGAAAAGATGGACCACCCTGCGTAACTTTTGGGTTTAATGGTCGGATATTCACGCTCTAGGAGTCAAACTTGATGGTTCGAGGGGGTGCCCTCAAACATGCTAAATAATTAGTGCAGACGGTTTTTTAAATTACAGAATCAGAAACGCACTTTCTCTGAATCAACGTTTTTTTCCCCCGACGGATTCCGATTTCTGACTCCCCCAAAATATAGGGCAGTAGCCGTAATCAGGAAAATGGGGTCCTTGAAGTTTGATCAGGAAAGCTGTCAATGTTTGTGTTTCTTACTGTTAATTTTACTTTTGCCATATCTCGAGAACTGTTTAAGCGAATAGAATTTTTTTCTCACCCAATTACAAAATTTCCTTTAACCAAAGATTCCATGCAAAAACTTTTAATAAATATTTATATATTTTTTTTATTATTTTATTTAATAATAGTGTAAAAACTGTGAACTGTATAGTATAGAATCTTTTACATCATTCTAAAGAAAGTGATTTTACATGGCAAAATACAAAATTTGAGTAAAATCGGTCAAATAGTTGCTGAGAGATCGAATTTTAAAAGAGCCGTTAATTTAAAATATAAGATGTGAACCACATCCTACTAAAGTGTAATTTCTTATAAGCTAACAAAATAAAATATCGTGGTATGTGAATATAATGGCGAGCATGTGATATGATATGGCTCGTATGTGAATCTGCGTGGAATAGACATGCAAATTTAATCCATAAAACTAATTAAACTTTATAAGTTAATAATTTTATTAATGCCTTAATTAATAAACTAATTAATAATAAACTCAATTCATAAAGTGTAAGAAAATGACACGCAAATACATTTATATTCCATAATATTCGTGCTGGCTCGTTTATTCTTAAATCGACCTTCACGTCTAACACTACTGCCTACTCCCGTTGCATACAGGTGTGAATGATTCATAAGTTATTCGAAGGGCTATTAAAACGGTGTCTTTTAGTGTGTTTCCTGTTTACAAAGTACTTAAAATGCCGGATCTTTAACAAAGTAACTTGATCATTAGCTTTTTTAATTAAAAGTCATCTAAGTTGTTTTTAATGAACTGAGCAAGAAAGTGAATTTGCATTGCTGGCTAACCAGAAACGTTTTTGACGTAATCTTCTTCTACTAATCGATTTTTTTTCCACAATAACTCTCACTTATTTTGCGTACGAGAGAAAATAAACTAGTTTTTTTAAGTAGAAAAAAAAAACTGAAATGGGTCTTTGTTGCATGACGAATGGGTTAAGAAGCGTAATTGGAAATGCTGAGAGTAATTATTGAAATGTGGAAAGCTTAACAAATCATGTAATCCAAATAAGCGAATTTTTAAGTGTAAGTTGCAATTAGTGTTTCAAACTAGCCTGATAACTTCAAAAAATTTTAATTTTCTATTTTACATATTGGGGGGGGGGGACCGGAAAGTAATGTCGTTTCTGCGCATTAAATATTCATTAATTTTAAAAACCAATTCATTTTTTTCGATTCATTCCCGATCCGACATTGAAAGATTGTTGCTAATGAGAGTAGAATACATTATTGATTAAAAATAAATTGTTGTAACAAATATCAAATGCACCAAAATGGCATTACTTTCCGGTCCACCTAATATAAATTTATCTTACACGAAAAACGTTTTTCTGAAAAGAGTATTGCTTGAAACTAACAAACATATATGAGTTTGTAAATAACTTATTATTTACAAACACCCCGACTCGGTAACAGAGTTCAATTTTTATTGCTGTATATTATACATGAGTTGTAACTTTATATAGTACTATAACTTTATATAGTACAATAGTTAACTAATAGTTAAAGCGTAAAAAACTGTTTTCCTTTTACTTATTATTTTTGTGACTGATGGAAATGTTTCAAAAATTTAGAATGTAGTTATTAGGCTACAGGATCAATATTTTTAAAATTAACTTTGCTTAAAACACGCATGGAAAAATAAGGTATCTAAATTATCTTCAATGAACAACAAATAAGAAATAATCATTTACATAAATTGCAAAAATTTGCCAGATTGTTAAATATTTCCCGAAAAAATTTAGCTTCTAAACAAAAGCACTTTTAATAACCATCGCAACAATAGCGTGCTACTATCTTTAATGAGCCATATTTTCGTCTACAAAAGTTTGAAAAAGTTTGACTGAATAATATTTTTTAAAGAATTTGAAATTATGACCATTTAATTAAAAATGTCATGCTTTTAAGAGTAATTATTGTTTTTAAGGGAAATTTTACAGGAACATTGCACAGTATATCAAAATTAAACTTTTTTATTTATTTGTTATTCATTTTAGTTTTTTTTTAGAAATTCTTTCGATAAATAAAATTTTCCTTCAATGAAGTGCTTTCTAAGAATGCAACTGTGTTATAAGAATGCAACTGTGCAGATTTGAATTTTGCCCAAAAATATAATTGTTAAATTGTTACAAAGTATTAGTCTTTATGAGTGCATTTATCATACTGGCGAAAATTAATAAAGTATAAAATTTAAATTTTTTAATACTTTCATAATAAAAAACTTTCACCGAAGACTTCGCTTTTATCTTTAACTTGAGTGTTTATTTACTCGAAAATAATATGTGAAACAGACGAATGAAAATTGGTTCATTTGCTGGTGATTTGCTTTGTTGTGAAATTCGCGTACAATTTGAAGCACTTCATTTTTCTAATAACGTACCTGCTAACTCCTTCGAGATTTTTTCGGAGATTTTACTTTTACACTCAAAGTAGATTTATAGGAAGCTAATGTTTATATATTTGAATCTCGTTTTAGCACAATAATTGTTTTGATTCATGATTGACTAATGATTAAAAACTAAACTTGATTTAATGGTTGAGAATGTGATTATTTAAATTATTCAAAGAATAAAAGTTTGATTTATATGTTTAAAATGTGATTATTTAAATAATTCAATGAATAAAAATTTAATTTAACTGATTTAATGATAGAAAATTTTATTTAAAAGGCTTTTTACTACTATTACCGCAAATAATTTATGTAAATAAGTAGAAGTTCTGTATTTAAATAGAAATATGTAAAATATCTGTATAAATAAATATATAGAAGTTTTGTATATTAATTTTATTAATTTAATTTTAAGAAGAAAATAATTAAAATATTTTTTCTTACATTAGCCAATTCATTTATTGTTTATCTCTATTTAAGAAAACTTTTGTCGGAAAATTTAATTGCTGTACTGTATTGCTTTGAACACCAGGATTTTGAATGAATTAATCAAAACTGATATCTATTCGGTAAATGTTAAAAAAAAATTATAAGAGGAAGTTTATGTTTCTAAATTTTATTTAGGGGGAAGTAGCCGTTGTGACTACCACTTTTTATTTAATACGAGGTAGACTTGGTTGCTACAGGAGACTAAAAATGCAAAAAGTGGTAGCAAAAAAAAAATTCAAACTTTTATTAAGAAGGTAAAATGAGCAACTTCGTTTTGCATATTTATTTTAGTTTTTTTATTGAAAGTGAATGCGAAGACTAATTTTTGCTTAAAATATGAATTATATGAAATGTAAATCATAGTGGTAGTTAGAATTGAATGATTAAAGAGATAAAAAATAAAAGGAGTTGAACTCTCCCACTTTTTACATTTTTAACTGCCCGCGGCATACCTGCGTAAATATTTATCTATAAAATTTTTTTAAAGAAAACTATACCCCTTTAAAAATATGTAAGATCGGAAAATTATTACTAATTTCTTTTGTTATGTAATCGTCCAGAATCATTTTTTGAAACTTTACAATAAATTGTGTTTTTTAAGAGAGTCCATTATTGTTGAATGCATAAAAGAGGTTAAGATCGAAATACCAAATTCAGTATAAAAACACTTTTTAAATAGCAAAGAGAAAAAGAAGAATGCGCCAAAAGAATTCTTAACTATTAAATTTTTTTAAAATGGTACTGAAGTGTTCGTACACTTAAACTAGTTTAAAAATATTTAAATTACACCATCAAATAACTCAAAAATTTTGCATTTTCTTTTTTTTTCTTCTCCTTTTTTCTCCATTCATACCACCTCTTGACTCATCTCGAAAACAGTGGCACAAACAAAAAAACAAAACAAAGCATGGCACGCGCAAACAATTTACTTTCTATTCTTCTAAATCCAGCGTGAACATTTGCATCTATTTAATATTCCGAGCGTCAAAATACCTCCCTGTATTTTTGTTTCTGTGGCATACATTTCAAATGTTATCAAAAAAGGATGAGCCAATCCATCTTAGGCCTTAGAGTTCTTTCCACAAGAAGCCAATATGGCGAAATTCTTTTATTCTATGTTGGCAGCTTCTGGACTGTTCTGACATCTGAAGACAATTTCATTTCCTGGCTGTTAAATAAACAGTCGGAAAGGAGGTCGTAAGCTTCAGAACAAGATAGAAAGTGGCGAAATCGGATGATTTCGTTATGTTTCTTTTTACCATTGAAATTTAATATTTATAATTCCAAACAACAAAGGTAGCGTCATTCTAAAACGATCGTTACAAAAGTTTATCTTTGCAAGTATTAGTTTGAAAACGATTTTGAAATTTTATTTTATTCATAACGGAAAAAAATTATGTGTACATGTCAGGTAACTAGATATATTTAATAATAAAATAAAATAAAAAAAAAAACATTTTACGACTAACATTTTTCACCTACCCTAAAAAAAACCATTTTGTCACTCTTAGAAGAAAACGTATGCAAGCATTATTTTGAAAAGGTGTAGAGAAAAATATTCGTGAAGATAAAACGCATTATTTTGAAAAGGCGTTGAGGAAAATATTCGGTGGGGATAAAAATGTATTAAGAAAGTGGTTTGCAAACTGTATTTTGTTTTAGCTGGGGCAAAAAAAAAAAAAAAAAAAAAAAAAAAAAAAAAAACGAATTATTTCCATTCATTTTCTTCTTTTCGTGAACTTGTAAAACATAATTTTTACTTAACTCCATAATTTTCTTCTTTTTATTAATTTTTAGTTTATATTTGTTATCAAGTAAAGTTATCAAGTTTGTCGGAATGTAGTAGAAATTTTAATTGACAATAAATACCGTTTAATAATAATACAACGGCTAATTTTGTTTCAAGCAAACAAGAAAATGATTAAAACTTAAGATATTTTTGAAAATACGGTTCTAATTGAAATTTCCGCCCACTTCGTATTTTGCCATTTTAATTGCGTTTTTTTAAATTATGTAAAAAATTTTATAACCATAGAATTCAAAATTATTCCGACTATGATGAAATAAAAAAATGTAACAAAAAATAATAAATACTTATTAAAAGTTATGTTTTGCTTCGACTAATTTTAAAAATCTTTTTAATTAATCTTCGGATAAACTAATTTTAAAATTGTAAGTAAAAATTTTTCGATTCGCTTAAAAAGTTCTCGAGATAAGGTGAAATACGCAAAAAGTAAAATTAACATTAAAGTATCAAATTAATGACCGTTCTCATGACTAAACTACTGGAACCATAATTCACAGATATCAGCTACTCCCTATATTTCGGGAGTCAAAAAAAGGTATGAATCCGTCGAAAAAAAGGCATGTTTATTCAGAGAAAGTTCGTTTTTGTGTCAGATTTCGTAACTTAAAATGTCGTCTGCACTAATTAATTTGCATATTGATTTCACCTCTTCGAACCTTTAATATTGGGTTCTAGAACGTGTTGATCCGATCATTAGATCAAAAAATGTTCAGAGTGGCCCGTTTTCAATGGGTATTTTGCGCACACTGTACAGAAAAATATACTGCAAAGTGGTAGCCAAATTGAAATATATTATTTACCAAACAATTTTCATTTTAAACGAAACTTATATGGTTGAACAATGGTAGTCGCAAACTCAAAATTGGGTCGGCTTTTCGAAGACGGTTATAAAATAATTTAGATCACTTAACTCTCTCTATAAAAATAAATTTGTATTATAAAAGTTGTTTTAGTTCCTAAAAAAGTCATTGCTTAGTGTTCATATTGAAAAAAAAATTTACTTCATGTTTATTATCATTTTACCTATCTTTTATTGACATTGCCTTAAAAAAGAAGAGGAATTGATTTTCACGTAACTCGTTTTACATTTTAAGTGACACCCTTATTTTTGTTTCTTCCCCCTTCTTAAAGCTTTAAGGAGAACTTGGAACATTTTTTATGACGGGATGAAAACGATATTTAATTGACAAGATTTACGATTTTTTAAGAAACACCCTTTCACAAGGTTAGCTGAAATATTCATTGAAATAGGGTTTTATATCATGTTTTAAGTCTTTTTTTAAAGTAAGAGTGATTTTTTTAAACTAAAATTTGTGTTTTTTATGAACGAAGAGTTTTAATTATCTGAGTAAATACAGTTTTTAAAAATCTAATTGCCCTTTTAAATTCATTTCAACACAATAAAATTGTTTTTTTTTTCCTTTTTTTTTTGAAAAATATAGGGTCAAATGAGATATAACATTTCTAATAATTGAAAAATAAAGTCTTTTTAAACAAAGTTTAATTTAAATATTGAAGTAAAAGAAGAATTAAAAACTAATACAATTCAATTTTTTTTTAACAAGTATAAATTTCGGAAGATACCAGTTTTCGGTTGATAAAGAGTTCCTTTTTTCCCTTTTTTTAAGCCCCTTTATTGACTCGCTTCAGGGGTGAAAGTGGGATGGAAAACAGGAAATGCTGGTAGGAAAACCATTTCAGCTAAAGTTAGTTTTTTTCAATAGCTAGTTAGGAGTTTACGAATTCTTTTTTTCAAACTATTAAACAATATCAACTTTATCTTGGAAAAATAAGCAGTTTTATATATATATGCTTGCTAAAATTATAAAAAAAATTTTGATAGATACAGATATTTTATTTTTCTCGAAAAAAATGCTAGAATGAAATGTCTTTCGCACCGATATTTGCTTTTTTCTGTTTCGCTGCATAAGGGCTTTCAGTAACGACTCGCTTTCGAATCTGCGATGATGGAATTTTACAGTTTAAACTTCGACCCCTTAATAATTGGAATTACGTACCCAGTGACATTGCAAGCTATAATTGTTTCCAAAGCACAATTTGTCACGATTTCATCGCCAAATTGAAATTTATAGTCATCAAACTTTCCACCATTTTAAAATAAGTTAAAAGACTCAAATTGTAGCTGGAGCTCTGTGCTTGGTCACAAAACAAGTTCTTGCCATTTTCTGAATGCTATCTACATAAGTTATTGTAATATAATCACAAAAGTATCGTCGATCAATATTCCGACCTCTTTAAGCTTAAATTTTAACTTAAGACTCCTACTGGATGACAACGCAAGTTCCAATAGTTCTTGATCACTAAAAACAGAATTTACAGTCTGATTATCGTCAACTGAAATTCATGGTTTATAGAAATTGTAAATAGCTGAAGATCGAATTGCAATTAGAGTACAACTGTTTAATGACTTTACAATTTAAAATGGTTTCAACAACATTCCAGCTGCCTAAAAAGCCCTAATCGTAACTGCAAACCTGTGCTTGATAGCCAATTTCAATCATTTCTTAACAACTAGAAGTCGTCATTTATCTCCAAAATAAAAATTATAGTTAAATGAAATTTTGACCAGCTAAAGAGCTCTAATATGAACTAGAGTTCTGCGTTTGATGGCTATGTAAATTAAATGGATTCATAATCAAAATTCATTTTGATCTCTTTCCTATCAGTTCTATTGAAAGTTTCAAAATGCAACTGCCCCTCTGTTCTTGCATTATAAGTTTCAATCCTTTTCCTGTAACTTCCTGCAATTTTTTAACGTCAGATTATGGCCAAAATGGAACTTCTCGTCAAAAAAAATTTGGCTTTTTAAAATATTCAAATTTTCATTATAGTTTATTTTTTGTTGCCAGTAATACGCTACAAAAAGCATTTATAGTCATATTATCTTCAGAATAAAAATATCGTCAATTGAAATTTCGACCAATTTCCGGTTAGCTAATAATTGTTCACATTTCAACTGGCGCTGAATGCCTTATAACAAGTAACAATTGTTTAATAAATGATAAAAGCAGTATGTTTTGCTATTTTGCCACCAATCAAAATTTTGAAGACTTTACATGAGCTGATAGATAATTAGAATAAGAAAATAATTAAATAAAACAAAAATTTTAAAAACAACTCTTTCCTAGTTGACTAAAAAAGGACAAAATTATTTTTTTCACCATTAAGAAAACTCGCTTCTTTTTAAGAAAAAGTTAAGAGAGAAGGGAGGCTTCTTAGACCTCAAATGAGTAAAAGGGGAAGGGAGGCTTTTTAGAACTATAAATGAGCGACTAAAATATTACTTCATTAATTTTGTCCGGTGAGCGGTCAAAAGCTTGATCCATTCAAAGTTTACAACATTTTTAGACATACCTCCAGAACTGTTCCTTTACACACTATTTTAAAATTTGTTAGCCTAATAATAATTACGTTAAAAAACCGAAATTTGTAAGCTAATTATTATTTTTTTGGAATTGATTTTATAATATTTTAAAAACAAGATATAAAAAAATGCATCGTGTTGCACTACTTATTTTGGAATGTCAAGAACAAATATTTGAGCAGAATAGGTGAGCATTTCTGAAGAAACAGTTTATTTTTTGGGAATCATTTGACAATTTTATTAAAATTGATTTTACTACATCATAGTATGTACATTAAGAATTATTTTAAGAAGGATTATTTGTTTTACTTATAGCTTTAACTCTGGGATTAGAGTAGTTCAACAGTTCTTTTTCATATACTTGAAATAGGAAAAATAAACTGAAATCGTACTATTAGGCCTAAGGTTCAGTTTTATTTCCCTTACTTTTTTTAAATACAATTTGCTTTTGGTACAAGCAATCTTCTGTAATCGATTTCAATTCATAATTTTGTAGGCGCTGCAGTCTATTTTAATCATCACACCATTATAGTATTACTGGTTCTGCAATCGCCTTACAATGACCTATAATATTCTTACATTTATTTTATAATTTTATTGGTCAATCTTTGCTCTTAGTTTCATCTTTTAATTCTGAACTAAAGCTACTACAAGACTAAGTATCACATGATAGAGATGTAAAGGGCTCCTCGGGGCCAAGGCTCCTCGAACTACCTCCAAGGGCTCCTCGAACTACTAATTGACTATGACAAACAATCCTTATAGCAATACAAATAATCTTATAGCAGTTAACCCTTTCAACCCTTTCAAGTTTTTCAACCGTGTAAAAAACGGCTGCATCCACTTAAAGTTTATAAGACAAAACTTACTTGCGTTTAAACTCTTACTACCACATAATTCCTAAAATTCACTAATGAGGATGATGATGATATCACTTGCTATAGTCAGCCGTTAGAAATGATGTTCCGCGGAACCCTAGGTTTCTGTGGAAAAGTCGTGAGGGTTCCAATAATTATGAAATTGTTTAGCCATTTATGATTTTCGAAACCTGTAATTAAATTTATACCCGATGAAAAATCCATTTTTAATTTAATATTGACTTTATTTTTATGAAATTATTTAATTGAAATGCTTGTGAAGAAAGAAATTCCAAAGCACCGTTTTTTCAATTAGAAATGTCATTAACGAATTAAGAAAGGCATGTATGGATTTATGAAAAACTCTAGAAGTATTTCGCATCAAATAAAATTAACCGAATTCAACAATAAAGAAGTATGTTTCTATTTAATCATTCCAACGTTTATTTTATTCCTTTTTCGTTTTTATTTGAATGAAAAACGTATTTCAGCTCGTTTTATTTCAATCCATGCTTGCACTAAAACCAAATTAAGAACTAGATAAGATGCTGCTCCTGACCTGTGAAATCAGCTGTCTGACACAAAACCCAATTTTAAAACTAATATTAATTAAAAATAAACGTGATGAGAAAATTTCATTCTTCATTCATTCACTAAATATTTTTTTTAAATTAATAAAATTTAGATCATTACATGTTTTTAAAATAATTAATAGTTTTTCGTTAATTAATAATGTTTACAATTAATAATGAAAACTATTCATTAAAACTCGGGGTTCCGCCAAAAAATAGTTCATCATGAAGGATTCCACAGCCGAAAAAAAAATTAGGAACCGCTAGCAAGTCGATCCTAAATTATTTTTCGTTCCTTTGCAAGTCGATCCAAAATCGTCTTTTCGACTTACTTTGAGTTTCAAACTAAAAAAGTTTGATCACATATTAGACAAGTTGGAGCCAGATTCTGGACCGTGGATCAAAATGCAAAATCTTGTACTTTAAAAACCCTAGATGTTGAATAAGGAAACATATAATAAATATTTACAGTTCTAATGCTATATTTCAAAACTTATTGCAAAGATATTTGGATGAACGGGCAATTTTGTTTCATCATGTGGGGATAGAACCAACAATTATATAAAATAATTTTTTTCCATTTATATTAAACTTATTGCCTCGTTCACTAATGTAGAGTCGTGTAATTCACGACTGCAGAAAATAACGTTCGAAAATGCTTCATAATAAGTAAAAAAATTTGAAAATGTTGTAACAGTCTCCTTTTATTTTAAAAGTATTACGTACATAACGTGAATTATTTCGCTTTAAAAATGCATTCCAAAAACGTTTGTGTTTTTCAGGGGAAAAAAACAAAGATACATTTAAAAAGTTTTATAATTTTTTTAAAGAATATTTACATGTCATAACTTTAATAACAAAATATTGTGCAGGAAAAAAACATTTCTACCACCAACATCCAATATAATATTTTCTATAATAATATTTGTTCTTATTGTTTATTATTTTCAATTTTTTCATGGTTTTACATAGTAAGTTTGAAAAATAAGAGAAATAACACTTAAATATACTAAGTATACTAAGTATATTTAATAGTAGTACTAACTTTTAACAAAAAGAACACATATCAGTATAAATGGTATTTTAAAATTAGACTAAACGAAATATTGTTTTTAAACCAATATCTGTTCCATTCTTTGCTGTTCCTGAACAACTGGTGTCGTTGATTTTAAGCCTTTTAGGTGTGGTACGCGGTAATTAAATGGTGACATATGGGATGGGGGTGGAACGTATCCAGGCACTTCAACAGGAACTTTCTCTTGCAAATATTTGGAACTGAGATTGTCAAGTACTAGCCTTTTTTCTAGTGTCAAAGGATTTACTCTAAATTGAGAGAGAACTGCATCATTTGCTACAGGCTTTTGTTCCAGGGGATCCTCCAATTTCAATTGTGTCTGCTTATCATTGCTGTCTGCAACTAACGCTTGAGCAATGGGAGAATTGGCCAAATTTGATGCTTGATGTAGTTGTACATCCCCTTCTTTAAAAAGGAGATTCGGCACTTGCTCTTGAGTGAACTTTTGTTGACTGAATTCTGGACCTTGAGCGAAAGCTGGCTTAATCTCGTCCTGACTTAAGGAAGGGTCAGTTTCAGAAAAGACTGTTTCCAAATGAACTTGACCAGAATTTAGTTTATTGTTTGCAGCACCTGATCCAACAGAAAGTGAAGCACCTTGAGCGCCTCTGGTAGCAAACACTTGCTTATCTTCACCAGAATAAAATCTAGATGGTTCTTGAATATTTCTTGATAAGTCACCTGAAGAAAATGCGGGGGCATCCACAGGGAATTCTACCACTCCACCAGATTCCAATATTCTATTTATTTCTTCCTCACTCAGTGTTAAAGATGATCCCCCGGGTCCACCTGAAACAATTATAGGTCCCCCTGAAATAGGAGCATTCGGAGAAAGTGTTCTACGTGCATTTGAAGTAATTGTAGAAGTTTGACTTTTCAAGTCCATTCTTTTTCGATCTGAAGAATCAGAAGTGCCGCTTGTAGGTTTCCTCACAGCAGATGCACGCGTTAACGATTGAACATTGGATCTAATGGATGATACATCATTTTGTACTCTATTAACTGGTCTTGTTTCTTTTAACAAAGAATCTCTTATTCCTGGAGTGCTTAAAGGAGTATTTGAGGGAAATTCTACAACCCCACCGGAAGACAAAATTTTTTGAATTTCGTCCTCAGTAAGGGAAAATGATGCACCTCCAGGTCCGCCGGGAACTACAACTGATCCACCCCTCACACCTAAACCTGATACTGATTCACCTCTTGAACCAGAAGTAACTGTTGCCGTCTGTGACTTGAATTCTGTTCTTTTTAGATCAATGGGACGAACATTTACGGTAGGTTTTCTTGCCGATGATGTCTGTGAAACTGCTTGTGCATTAGATCTCATTGTTGTTGCACCTCCTCCATAAGCTGTACTTAATCCTGCTCCTGGAACACCTGATGGAGTGCCTGCGGGAAATTCTACAATTCCACCAGAAGACAAAATTTTTTGAATCTCGTCCTCAGTAAGGGAAAACGATGCACCTCCAGGTCCACCGGGAACTACAACTGATCCTCCCCTCACACCTAAACTTGATGCAGATGCACCTCTGGAACCAGAAGTAACTGTTGCCGTCTGTGACTTAAATTCTGTTCTCTTTTGATCAATGGGACGAGCATTTACGGTAGGTTTTCTTGCCGATGATGTTTGTGAAACTGCTTGTGCATTAGATCTCATTGTTGTTGCACCTCCTCCATAAGCTGTACTTAATCCTGCTCCTGGAACACCTGATGGAGTGCCTGCGGGAAATTCTACAATTCCACCAGAAGACAAAATTTTTTGAATCTCGTCCTCAGTAAGGGAAAACGATGCACCTCCAGGTCCACCGGGAACTACAACTGATCCTCCCCTCACACCTGAACTTGATACTGATGCACCTCTGGAACCAGAAGTAACTGTTGCCGTCTGTGACTTAAATTCTGTTCTCTTTTGATCAATGGGACGAACATTTACGGTAGGTTTTCTTGCCGATGATGTTTGTGAAACTGCTTGCGCATTAGATCTCATTGTTGTTGCACCTCCTCCATAAGCTGTACTTAATCCTGCTCCTGAAACACCTGATGGAGTGCCTGCCGGAAATTCTACAATTCCACCAGAAGACAAAATTTTTTGAATCTCGTCCTCAGTAAGGGAAAACGATGCACCTCCAGGTCCACCGGGAACTACAACTGATCCTCCCCTCACACCTAAACTTGATACAGATGCACCTCTGGAACCAGAAGTAACTGTTGCCGTCTGTGACTTAAATTCTGTTCTCTTTTGATCAATGGGACGAACATTTACGGTAGGTTTTCTTGCCGATGATGTTTGCGAAACTGCTTGTGCATTAGATCTCATTGTTGTTGCACCTCCTCCATAAGCTGTACTTAATCCTGCTCCTGGAACACCTGATGGAGTGCCTGCGGGAAATTCTACAATTCCACCAGAAGACAAAATTTTTTGAATCTCGTCCTCAGTAAGGGAAAACGATGCACCTCCAGGTCCACCAGGAACTACAACTGATCCTCCCCTCACACCTAAACTTGATACTGATGCACCTCTGGAACTAGAAGTAACTCTTGCCGTCTGTGACTTAAATTCTGTTCTCTTTTGATCAATGGGACGAACATTTACGGTAGGTTTTCTTGCGGATGATGTTTGTGAAACTGCTTGTGCATTAGATCTCATTGTTGTTGCACCTCCTCCATAAGCTGTACTTAATCCTGCTCCTGGAACACCTGATGGAGTGCCTGCGGGAAACTCTACGATTCCACCAGAAGACAAAATTTTTTGAATCTCGTTCTCAGTAAGGGAAAATGATGCACCTCCAGGTCCGCCGGGAACTACAACTGATCCACCACTCCCACCTAAGCCTGATACTGATGCACCTCTAGAACTAGAAGTAACTGTTGCCGTCTGTGACTTGAATTCTGTTCTTTTTAAATCAATGGGACGAACATTTACGGTAGGTTTTCTTGCCGATGATGTCTGTGAAACTGCTTGTGCATTAGATCTCATTGTTGTTACACCTCCTCGATAAGCTGTACTTAATCCGGTTCCTGGAACACCTGATGGAGTGCCTGCGGGAAATTCTACAATTCCACCAGAAGACAAAATTTTTTGAATCTCGTCCTCAGTAAGGGAAAACGATGCACCTCCAGGTCCACCGGGAACTACAACTGATCCACCACTCCCACCTAAGCCTGATACTGATGCACCTCTAGAACTAGAAGTAACTGTTGCCGTCTGTGATTTAAATTCTGTTCTTTTTTGATCAATGGGACGAACATTTAAGGTGGGTTTTCTTGCCGGTGACACCTGTGAAACTGATTGCACATTTGATCTGGTAGTCTCACCAGTTTGAGCTGTTCTGACTATTCCTGCAAGTGGAGCACCAGCTGTATCTGCTGGAAAGCTTCCTTGAGAATTTACAGGAAATTCCACGATACCACCAGATAATAAAATGTTTTGAATTTCTGTCTCAGTAAGGGTTAGTGATGCTCCTCCTGGCCCACCTGGTACAACAATTGGTTCTAACAATTCTGGTGAACCAACGGGGGGAGCAGCAGCTGCTTCAATATTCAATCCAAAATCTGTATATGGATTTCTGCTCTCAAAATTTGGTCTAATGTCACTGCGAGGAATTTGTGAGCCACGAACCATCTTAAAATCTTGATTAATCGTTTGAGTCGAACCTTGGCGAATCCCTCCATCTGGTACTAAGCTTGCTGTCTGTCCTAGTAATCTGGAAGTATCCTTCGCATCTACTATAGTCCCATCTTCCAGCACAATTACTTCTCTCCCAGCATCGTTTTCTGAACCATCTATAGTAATCAAAGGCGATCTATTTATTTTTGATTTGGTAGATGTTTTTACAGTCTTTGTAATCGGTTTTGGAGCTGGTGCAACTTTCTTAGAATCAGGTAGAACTATTTGTACGTCATCTTCACTTAATGAAGTAGGTACCTGTTGTTGAACTGGTTGTATAGTTTTTACTTGGGCAGTCGCTTCCGGCTTTCGTCGAATTGTTTTAATAATTTTCCTTCTAGCAACTTTTACACCTGCTGGTTGTGTTTCTAATGGATTTGCAACTGTTTTTCGTGTCTGTTCTGTCGCTACTGGGTGTGCTACAGGATCTCTTATCGGTGCCACAAGTGATGTTTTTCCTGATAGAAAAACTGCATCTTGTGATTGAAGTGGATGAGGAGGTGCACCTAAAACTAAAAATAATTACACAATTCAATAAATTTAAGATAAGTACAAACAACAAAAATGAGAGCACAAAAATACCGTTTCGTCTTGGTGTTTTTTCCATACAATTATAAAAAGATTTTTATTCAAATTATTAATGTGTCTCATTATTTAAGCGTGACCCAGTAAGTACTATGTAAACACATTACATAATGCTTTTGCTTCGAAATTTGAAACACTGCTGTTATTTAAAGATTTTTTTTTGTCGAAAACATTAGCGTAAAAAAAGTTTAAAAAGTCATACGTAAAAGTCATAAACAGCCAATATTTTTAGGATCAGTATGCTGCAAATACCTTCATTTTTTTTAAAATAAAGACAACAAAGTTCAACTAGCTGGGAAAATATGATATTTGCTTTATGAACACTCCCATACCTTATTATACCTTGATTTGCCTGTAAATTCGTCGGACTAGAACCAAATGAAAATTATTTGTACCAGAGAGCAAGTAATTATAATAATAGATAATAATAGCAAAAATGCAGTCTACCCTGAATAACTTTTAATCAAATGATCAAATCTTCATTTTTTTGAACAAAACCTTAATGGTTCGAGGGGGTTACCTCAAATATGCTAATTATATCCAGACGATATTTCAAGTTACGGAATCAAGCACAAAAGCATATTTGTTTGAAGACACCTTTTTTCCGAAGGGTTCAGAATTCTGATCCCAAAAATATAAGTTGTCGCCCTAATCATGGAAATATGATGCCAATTGTTTGGTCAAGAGAGCGGTTCAAAGTTCGAACCCTTCAACGTTAATTTTACTTTTTGCATATTTCACTATATCTCGACAGCTTTTTAAGTGAATAAAAAACTTTTGCACAGAAATATAACTAATTTCTTAAAAATTGAATTTTAAAAGTATGGCCTTTAAAATTTTCGATTTCTCACTAACCATTTGACCGATTTCGTTTAAATTTGATATTTTTCAATGTGAAATTACTTTCTTTCAATAATGCAAAAAAATTGCACACCTTACAATTCAAGAATTTTTTGATTATTATAAAATAACAAAAATAATAAATATTTTTTAAAAGTTGTTTTTGGCATGGTATTATGTTTTGGATAAACGAAGTGTATCCAAAGGACAACGAACCCAAAGACAAAAAATGTAATATAGTGTTGAATTTAGATGAATTAAATAATTTTTATTAATTAATTTGCTATGAATGAAAAACATTTTAAAATGTAAGGTATAAAAATTTTTAGATATTCGGAAATTTCAGATTTTTTTAAACATAAATTTGATTTCATGCCATTTGACCAATATATAGTCCTTAAAAATATATATAGTTCCTAAAAATAAATTATAGAATAATATTAAAATGACACTTTACAATACTACATTAATTCTTTCGCAAAAGGTTATAAGTTGACAACCTAAAGACCAACATGTAATATAGTAGGGAATTTAGATGAGTTAAAAACTTTTCATTAATTAATTAGTTAGTGACAAAAAAAATTTAAATTGTAAAATACGAAAATGTTTATACATTCAGATTTTTTCAAAAATTTAAATCTAATTGATCAATAAAAATGTGCTTAAAAATTAATTTCAAAAATAAACTATAGAATGGCCTTGCAGTTAGACTTTATTTTGAGATTACATCGCCAAACTGCAATACATAATTATACGTCATAAATTTTGTCTATTTGTCCATTACTTGGTTTTGGAAAGTAATCAAATGTACTTGAAAAGAAATTGAACTAAAAAATACACACGTGACACAATAAAAAGTAATGAAGGATAATTAATTTTACCTGCTAGCAGTCTATAATTATAACAGTTAGAAATTGCGACCTTTCTTCATAAGGTTCGCATAAACAATATCTACTTTTCAGATAAGTGCAAATAAATCAGTTTAGTTTATTTATTTTTGTTCTTGTTCCCATAGCAACGAATTTTTTCTGGGTGCTCTAACAGCTTCATTTGGCTTCATCTGGAGAGTAAGTTATATAAATATGTTCAAGTATTTTCGAATCGAATGTAATAAATGAGTAATTTACTATTAAAACTATTTCAGGGGGAAAATATACTTGAGGGTACCCCTTGGCGAAATTGGCGACTTATGTTTGGCGCTATACCTGTTTGCGAGGAACACCGTGGTAACAGGAATAGCGGCCAAAACATAATGATATTTCAATAAAACATTGGAAAACTTCAACAAAACATCCGATAAAGATTGCAATGAATCCAATATAAGCAAAATTAATAATCCAATAAAAACGATTCTGAATCGAAGCAAAAAATAATGGAGTAGGCGCAGAAAGAAAAGGAAAAAAAAAGCAACTCACTTCTTCATTAAGCTTGAATATTCTCAGATTTAGGTGCACAGAATTATCTAATAACAGTTAGATACAGTCTAAATTTATCATTAATAGAATCTGCGTACCTCCATCGCCACATAAATTCGCCGAAATACGAATCGAAAATGGCGCCTGTAATACTGAACTAGCGGTGACATTTTTTTCTTAAATCCCTTTTTATAACTGCCCACATACCTTCGATCTTATTGACCAGATTCAAAAGTAAACTTACCAGCCGGTATCCAAAGTAGAACGTAGTCCTAACGGACCTCTGAAATTACATATACCGTTGAACATTTAAAAATAACGCTGAAATCTAAACCAATCAGAATCACGATTGGGTTTCAATATCGCCCGGCTTGGCGATCAATCGCGATCACAACTTGGCGAGAATCAAGGGACACAATCAAATATAGTCTACCCTATTTCAGAAGCATCATGTGAGCTAATATACTAGATTATTAATTTATTTTCACTAAATTATGCTTATTAAGTGTCTATCATCGGTTCGTCTATACTCTATATCGTCGTTAAAGAAAGAGATTTGAGATTACATCTTGATATTTAGATTGGATGCATACCTCACATAGGAATAATAGCCTTATATCATGTAACAGTTCAAATTGAAAACAGTTTTGTTCGCTTTTGAATTTTTATATATTAAGAAATTTCGATATTATGTGTAAGATTTACATCAAGCAACATATATATCTTTTTTAAATCTTTTTATTTTAGTTATTCATTTAGTCATTCAAAATTAACTGGCTTTATTTTTATAAAACAAGCATCGTTATGCAAATGAAAATATCATTTCATATAAATATTATTATTATTGAAAACTCTATGCAACTATATAGATTAATAACATGATTACAATTTAAAAGATATCAATCGAAGCTTAATAAATAAATATTCCTAAGAAACTGAATCGGTAATATATTACAAGATTAAAAACTTCATTCTCATCAATATAAAATATGAAAGGGAATTTTGACATTATTTCATTATACTTTTAATTCTATATACTTAGGACGAAATTATTATACTATATAATTAATTCTATATACATACTATATAAATAGGACGAAAATATAAAAATACTTCCATACTATTTCGATGCGAATAATTTTTAGCAGAAAAGGTTTTATTAGATAATACATGGCAAAACTGTTGATACAATTTGAAAAATCATTCTTAAGGCTTCTAGAAAAAAAAACTTTTTATCCATGCAAAATTTGCGTTGATAAAAATGGAGGTAAATACTTATTTCCTTTTTAAAGACCACTATAATTTTTCAATGCAAGTATTGCAATCTTATGGAATGATTTTAAAATTACTGGTATTTAAAACAATAAGATGTTATTAACTTTCCTCTCTCATTTTGGTCGATCTAAATTTAACATGGGTAAAAATTACACCACTTTTAAAAGCTTCAAGTATGATATTTCCAAAATATGTGCCAGCAGTTTTGCCTTCCAAAACTTTCCAAAATATTTGCTGCTAAAAAAAATTTTTTAAGCAAATAATTCCTATAAACTGAAACGGCCAGATATTCTTGACTAAAAACTTCATTCACTTTAAAAATATACAAATTGAAAATGCTAGTTGACGTGTCCCAAGTGCTCAAAAACAGGTGCCCATTTTCAAGACATGCCAGACGTGAATTATTAATTTTATTATCAATGTTAAAACATTATAATGTTTTTTTAACATTATAATAATAACATTAATAATATTAACGTTACTATTAAGTTCATTTACAATTTTATTTCTTCTCATTCACGTCTGGCAAATCTTAAAAATAAGCACCTGTTTTTGAGCGCTTGAAACAATTGGTATTTTCAATTTGTATATTTTTGAAGTGAATGAAGTAATATCCAAACTCGTGTTTCATTTCTTATCAATGGTCTTAAAATTTTGCTAAATTAAAATAAAATACATTGTATGTTTAAAAATGTTCTTAATATATCCTAAACGTCCTTGAGTAAAATTCAGCGTAAACTAAATTATTTATAAAAAATATTGAAAAAGAAGTTTTTACTTCAAATAAAGGTGAGAAAAGATTTTAAATTTCTATGCAAATTTTTTGGGATTCCCGGTTTTCAAGACAGTTATTGTGTCTAAGTAACTCATTTAAATCACTGAATATTTTGGGGAAGATCTTTTTTTTATTATGATTCATTCTTTTTTCTTGAAGTCAAGGACAAATTATGCCTTCCTACACAAAAGAAATTATTAGGTTGGGTCACAGCTTTCTTGTCGTATTTTACAGCCGGATCTTTACAAGAATCTAACTCTCTAATTTTTAATGTCGCTAGGCTAACTCATAATGTAGCAACTTAACTGGTTTTCCCGTGAGACTTTAATTTTGAAATGGTAGAAAAAACTGCGTTTTGATTAATGAATTAGTTTTGAAAGGAATTTGATTAACATTTATGTTGAATAGTTCAAACATGCATGTGATAGGTCTTTTAACCATTTCATTTGAATTTGAAATGCTTACCTAAAAATTCTGCTTAGAATTGTTTACCGCTTGTGCAGGAAAGACGTACCACGCACGTCAAGATACTTTTGCTACAAAATCCTCAACAACGTGTTGTACACAACAGTAAGCGTTTTTCACATTTATTTTTTAAAATGACGCTTGTTGTCGTTTCATAAAAATAAAAAATAAAAAGATTGTTCCGATTTTTATAAGTCATCCAACACTTAAAATTCTCAGTGAGTGGACTGTTTTGTGTTTTGGTAAGCGCAAGCATACGTTTACAAGTGCAAGTGGTTAGTGCACTTGATATTGCACTAACCACTTAATTTGCACTTCAAAAATGAGATTTTGGCACGCTTGTAACCTCCTACTCACTTCGTTCAACAACTCCAATAATAGCTTTATAGACATCCAGCTTCTCAAATTAAAAAAAAAATTGCTAGAAAATTAAATTTATAACAGAACCATAAATTTCTATTGTAAATAAGTATTTCAACACAAAAGTTTATTACTCGCATAATGGGAGAGTATATGGAACTTTTTCTTTTTTCCCTCCAGTAGATTTTAATCAAATAACTACTACATATATCAAAGTTTTAAACAAAATGTATTCATTCTATAGACATAGAATTTTATTTTTTAAAAAAGGGGGGTATAGCTAATCATACAAAGCTAGAGAAAAACAGAATCCAATGATCGATAAAGGGAGTTCGAATTGTGACAATAGCCGAAATGGAGTGTTGAAGCGATTCAGGGGGGGGGGGGAATTGACAAGTACAGAGCAAGTTATGGGTTTAGCTAGCCCCATTAGTTACGTTACGTTATAGAAATGTGTATCAGTTCCAATCACCTGTTTTTGTTATCACTCCAACCTTCGCATTGGAAGGACTAATAACTTCGTCACCAGTTTTCGTATGGAGCACTTTGGTACCGTAAGCATCACTTGATTTTGTGTTGAAATTATGAGTTGATGGTGCGATTTCTTCCTGCAAAAATAAATAAGAAGCTTACTAACAATTTTTATTAAATGAACACTGTTATATTAGATTACTTACTCTTAATTATTCAGAGTACAGCTAGGGCTGTTTGTATTTCGGGAAATAAAAGAAAAGTGGCAATAAAACCATTTCATATCTAATTTGTTTTCAGGATAAATGCGGAACCTTGGCTACCAAGATATATTAAAAGTTATAATGCATGTAAAGACTGTTTACTATGGTGGAAAATAACTCGTGATTAAGTTTTGTTAATCACGGACATTTGTTCCTTGTGAAAATGAGCTAAAAAGAAACTTGATTTTACTGTCAGTTTTGATACATTTTCCGTATACATGCGGCCCTGTACAACATTTGATTTAATTATAGGGATCAAAATTTTTGTACAACTGATAAAAATGCAGGTGGTGACAACTGTGCAACAAACAATAGCTGTGATGCCATTATAGGCATTGCATATTTCCTAGTTTTTACACTTTATTTCAGAAAAGTATAATTAATTTCAATCATTCTTAATTTCGTTCTAATTAAATAAAAACAATATTTAATTTTTTCCCCTGTCATTAAAACAGAATATAAATACTTCTATTATTTTCTTTTAACAATAAATGTAACGTCTAACTTTTTATACAAGAAAATAAATATTGTAATTCAATGTTGAGGCAAAACGAATATCAAAATCTATTTTTAGTATTACTTTCCATAAGCCGCTTTATTTTTTTTATTAACAAAAATGTTTTGGTTACAGGGTTATATTTTCTAAACAATTTAGCTTTTTTGGTGATTAGGGCCATTTAGGCCTCAGATGCCCAGTTCTAAAACAACGAACAAACAGATAATTCATGCTAAATCTTTTAAAAAACTAGCAAAATCTGTCTACTATTTACAAATTTAGTGTGTAGTTATTTGCCGTTGTGGCCAGACGGGCAAGCCGTGTAAAATTAGCATGGCATTCAACGTGTTAATGTAAAATTCTTTGTTTTGCAAATTTAGTTTGAAGTTATTTTTCACAAGACTACATAGTAATGATTCAAAAGTACACATGAAATGCCACTTTGTTTCAGTTCTCTCGAAGTCAGGTACTTAAAATTTTGGAAAAATTTACCAACAATTCTAAAGTTTTAATTCGTATTCGTCTACCACTCTATAAAATATTTTACAAAATGCGTAGCACTTTGCAAATCTTTATTAATATCATAACTGATTCATTAAACAATAGTAATACAACTTTTAATTTATAGAGGATTCTGTTTTACGAACCTAAATCAGATTTAAAGGTGGAGCAATTAATTGTATTTTATACTATAAAATTCTTGTTAATTTGCTGTTGTTGTAGTTCATTTACGTCTCACTAGAGCTGCACAATGGACTATTGGCGACGACTGGGAAACACCCCTGAGGATGATCCAAAGACATGCCATCACAATTTTGATCCTCTGCAGAGGGGATGCCACCCCCGCTTCGGTAGTCCGACGACCTGCACGCGAAGTCGAGTGCTTTACGGTAGCACAGTTTAACGAGGACCAATATCGCACACCCTCGGTCCCTACGCAGACTGATCCAAGTGGTCACCCACCCGCACACTGACTGCAGCCAATGATGCTTGACTTCGGTGATCTGCTGGGAACCGTGTCTTAACGATCAGTCCACTGCGGAACCTTTTTAATTTGTACTCAGCCGATTTTTTTTTTTTTTTTTTGTATTTTGAATGAAATATTAATAAAATAGTGAAGAAAGCTCTACAACATTTCTTCTTTTTCATTTCCAATTAGCTTCTAACTATCAGTTTTGATTATAAATGTGATTTGATAAAATTTTAAACTGTAAGGCTTGTTTATTAAACAAACGTATAAATAATAAAAATAAATAACGCAAGAGGTACTAATAATGTCATTTTAGCTTTTATAATCATATGAAGGCAAAATAAACTCTTACATAACTACTTACTTAATAAACTTTGTTCATTTTTAGAAACGTACTGTACGTACGTTTTTTTCCTCTAAAAATTTATTATTAAGACAAATACAGCAAACAAATTTTTATTTTGCTTAAAATCTTATTAAGCCTTTAAAATTTAGTTTGTTTTAAAACTTTACTTTTCACATTGAGCTCAGTCGTTTTATCATCGTTAGCACAGTCGTTAAGTACATAAGAATATAAAGAAATATTCCATGTTATTATTGTTTTATACAGTAATTTAAATGTACAAAAAGTAACTAAAAGTAATTTTATGTACAAAAATGCTCACACAGTATATGAATTTAAAAAAAATAAAAATAAATAAACTAGTCCATTTGAATTAGTCAAGTATTTCTTATATTATTAATTAAATATAAAAATAAATTTTAAACGAAAGCAATATACAAAACAAACTTGCATTCATTTGAAGAAACATCCACGTTTCATTGATCACATTTTGTATTAAAAATAAAGTATAAAATAAGCACATTTAGAGACGGTTATAGGATGGTTATAGGATGTTTAAACTACCTTACTTAGAAGTTTAAAGTAATAACATTAAAATAAATGAACTGATGATAAATGCAGGATTATCACCAATAAATGCAAAACCCACATTAATAGAGTATTCTCAAATTTTGCAATAGAAGGTAAGAATAAAATAAATTCAGATTGCATTTTATATGACTGAGTAGATGATCAAAACTAAATTTCTCAAATTCTGAAATGTTCTAAAAAATCATTTATCAATATCTTATTTCAGAATCATTCTTATCGTAAATCAAATACAAAATTCCCCTTCCCCTAAAAATAATAAATCTTCCTCTGACACTTAATTTTTGAAATAATAATACCTTAATTTTTGAATGAAGATATTAATCAATGGCAAGCAAGGATTTTAAAATCCAACGGTAATTTTTTCCTAGGATTTTTTTATTTTTTATATATAATTTCAGCGTTTTTATTTTTCTATTACTTTTATTATCATTTTTTATATAATATTGGGACAGAGATACTTGAGAGAGCTAAGAAACTTACATAAAACAATTTTGTATGATAAATTTTTAAAAATTTCCAAAAAGCGTTTTGATCCTAAAATCAATTGAAGTACACAAATTGTACAAAAAAACATTTTGTGAAAAAATGCATTATAAATTTTTATAAATACAATAATTATTTGCATTCGTTAATTAATATGTTACAGCATTATTAAATTTTGGAATGTTTAATATAACTTACATTGAAAAATAGTATTAAAGTTATTATTCATATTAGTATAATTACAAACTAATTTGCTTAACTTATTTGCTTTAACTCGTTTCTTGAGTAAGCAAAGCAAAGTGATACTGGAATAGCGCCATCTATCGGTCTTCTGATTAGTAATTCATTTATGAGAATATTAATTATAAATAAGACAAATTTGAAGTTGAAAAAACAGTAAAAACATCTCAAGAACTGAGCATTTGAATGAAAAAATAGTATTCAGCATATTTAATAACGTTTAAAAATTATGTTTTCTTTAAATTATGTTATATCACAAGATATTTTAATTGCAAATTAATGATCTTGAAGCAAAGTTTTTGACGAAACAAGAACTTTTTAATAAGTGTGCTTAGTAAAAATATCGAATTTCATTTCAAATATATTAAAATAATTTTAAATATAAAAATGAGAGCGAGTTACTCTGAAACTATTTTTTGTTTATTTTTCTACAGATTTGTTTTTTTATTTTGTTTATTTTTCTTCAGATCGTCTTCAGTTTTGTTAAAACAAAACTGAGGGATAAGGTGCTTTAAAATTTAATAAATTTTCGATATTTTTAAACAAAATTTGTATGAAACTCAACTTTGCTGTACCTTTCACATGGTAAGGCTTTCAAAATTCTAAAAATTTTAGTTCTTAATTGTCTACAGCTCTATAAGATTTTTCGCATAAAGCGTAGTATTTGGTAGTCCTATATGTAAAAATATATTTCTTCATCTTTTAAAAAGGAATGCAAAAATTTATTAACCAATTTCTTGTGAAACAAAATTTTCTTCGACCAACTTATTTAGTGATTATTAATAACATTTATTTAGTAAAAAAACATCAGTGAGGGCGACGGTCTTTTGCATTAAACATTAATTCTGAGAATAAAGAGCAAGAGTGCATCTAGAAATGGTCATTTACCTTTGTAAAACAACAGAGTAGGAATTACCGGGCAACTGTCCCACATCTTCTCCAGTTTATTTTCCCAGTAATTCTCATTATTATTAATAATAAATGGCCATTATTAAAAATCTTTGCTTTTCTTTAAGTAAAAGAAAATATAAGATGAACCTACTTGTTGCACCAATAAATTACTTAAAGCTAATTTTAATAAATCATAATCATTTGAACTAAATGCATTAAAAGTATAAATAATCTATATTTTGCCTGTTTGCCTTTAAGCATTGTATTCCTTGGCAAAATGAAAAAAGTTTAATTATATCCTACTATGATTTTGTATAGAATGACTAAGTATTATACACAATGCCGAATTTAGTATTTTACCGTTAACGCAAAGAAATCATAAAAAAAATTAACAATCTTACATTAGAAATATAATAATTTGCTAAGATACAGACATTTAAGAGAAACTCAAAATATGGAAAAAGACAATTTAATTTCACCTTTTTTTTCTATGGTAAATCATAAATCAATTGATTAAATCGCTAATCAGAATTTGAACACGTCATTTCAATTAATAACTTACAATTACTGAGTTGAATCATTGATTTATTATTAAAATGATGAATTGAATCATTTGTTTCTATTGAACCAGTCTCAAATATAATTAAATATCTACCTGTATTACTGGATGTTGGACTGTTTCCGATCCACCTTTTATGTGACCGCCACCTTTAATATGGTCTCCTCCTGCATTGGATAACGTTAATAAAGTCAAAAGACCAGTCACCTGAAAATGAATGAAGTCTTTTAATTAATGGAAAATTTTGCAATAAAATTAAAAAAAGTTTTTGGATCAATTTTTAATTAATAACAAGATTTCATTTTCATATTCGAAAATAATAGTTTCAAAATTGAGCCAGATATATAAATTTAAAATTGTTTCTCCACATGTTGTAACCACGTGCACAGAAAACAATCGAAAAACCTTTAGCACAATTTTGTTGTGAATCGTATTTGGTAATTTATAAAAAAAATTCTAGCTATTTTCTTAGTTGTTTTTAGAAATTTTGAAAAAAATGACAAGGGATTTTCCTCAAATTTGATTTTATACATGAAACAAGATTTACTATAATAGAAGCCAGCAGTATGCGAGATTATCCACCATTAAAGTATGTTTTATTTTGCAGTTTTCTTGCCTTATACCATCGCATCTTGATATCCGATCATTTATTATAAAGTAATGTCATTCATCCTGTTAAAAAAATAACCTTCCAAACACCAGAAGGAAAAAGAAAAAGAGGAAGACCAAAATTAAAAAGGTTAGATAGAATTAAGAAGTGGTTGAAGGAGTTGAGGGTTAACAGTTATATCATAACAGTTAAATATAGCAGCAGCTCTCATTAAAAATGTGAAATATCTGCTTAAAAAATGTTAGAACCTTTAAATTTTCAGAATATTCAATACGGACTTTTTCAAAAATTAACAAATACGATTCACAACAAAATTGTGAGAAAGTTTTTCAACTGTTTTCTAAGCATGCGCAGTATTAAAGGTCTACGTGAAATGTTTATATCTTGCATAATTTTTTTTAAATTACACGTTTTGTTATTAATCAAAAATTGCTCCAACATTTATATATTCATAAATCGATTTTGGCAAAGTTAGTTCTGTTTTCTAACGGATAAACTTTGCATAGCTTGTCAAGAAGAATCTAGCATATTGGCGTGTTGTTCTTCCCCTCTGTAGATAAGTTGGTTTTACAATTTCAGCTTTCTAATATTCTCTTGTTTATAAACGATCCTAATTAATTGGTCATTAAACTTATAAAAATTATTTCTAATTAAGCTTATCATGCTTTTATTAAAGATTCATGACAGGCCAACAGTAAAGATATCGTCCAATAGTAATACTCTTTTGTTTCGTTTCTATAACATCTGCTCTCTGTTTAAGACCGGGCACCCCCTATATGGTCTATGCCAGGGGTTGCGAACCTTTATACACCAACATGCCATTTTCTCTAAAAAAATTGCTCAATGAGGTCATAGACGCGCCATCAAATAATTTTGACTTCGTGATTATTGGGAAAATAATAATAATAAGTACTATCAACTCAAAATTCTTTATTTACAATGAAAAAAAAAATACATTTTGCAGTATCTCAGTTATACGCGCAATTCAACTTTCAAGTAACATCAGTGTGACTTCTGTTGCTGTAGATTAGATGACAAATAACTTATATTAGGTAGTAAGATGCTAGTTTAAGCAGGACTGTTAATTTTTTTTTGCTAGTTATTTATTTTCAGCTTGTTTTTTTGGGTATTAATTGTTTTTTCAGCATTAATTTTTAATTTTTTTATTAATAATTGTTCATTACTTTGTTTATTTCTTGTGATTTTTAATTTAATTGTTACACATGCTTCATAGTGTAACAACAATTTCGATCGGTGGAGTGCTCAAAATATTCGCTTGGCATTGGTTCGCCATCCCTGGTCTATGCTAAGCCCACTAAGGCTGATGTGCAGAAGAAGAAGACGACATCTACATCCATATCTGATCAAAGTTTTTACGTGATACGGAACTGTCCCCTTCTTTAAATTACAAAAAAATACTTATTTTCATGTTCTGTAGAATGTTTGAAGACCCTCTTATAAAATTGTTGATTTTATATATAAATAAAAAGAACTTTTTTGCCTTTCTTTAATAAATAAATAAATAAAAACACCAGTCTCTGAACAGCCGTCTCAGGCCTCTGGACAATTGTTCCTCTCTTTCGCTTCCCCTCCCTCGAGTACGGCACTGACAACACATGTAAATTACATGCATAATTTTCTTAATTTGGCTTTTAAAATAGAAATGCTGCTACGTTTATTACTGAAATTCTAGTATATCTAAATTTGCTACAGAGTTAACATTTGTTTTCCTCTAGTACACACGTTAACTCTACAGAAAACTCAAACCACTGGGTTTTACCCCCTCTAGTGAGGTAAAACCGGGTGGTTTGACTTTGACTTTTTCTAGAATATATATATATATATATACACTGGTTATCATAAATTAAGGAAAATTCACAAAAATCGCGATAACTCAAGAAATTACACATGGAATTTTATGAAACTTACCCACAATATACAACACATAGTAAGGTATTAAACAACATAAAAAGAAATTATCAGACATTAATAGTAGTATAGAAATTAGCACATGTATAAAATAAACAAATTGGAAGTATCGGTTTGCAATAGAAAAAGTACCTTTAATATGGAATATGATTGCCTCTAGAAGCAATACAGCACAAACAGCGATGTGTGATGCTTTCAATTATGCGGTCTATCAGTTCAATAGGAAGTGAGAGCCATTGCTCTTGTAAAGCAGTTGCAAGCGTGGCAAGGGTCTGAGGGGGCGGATTGATGGCAGATACACGCCTCCCTAGAGCATCCCAAACGTGCTCGATAGGATTCAAGTCCGGGGATCGAGCTGGCCACTCCATGCGAGTAATTGTTTCCTGTTGAAGATAATCATCAACAATGCGAGCTCTGTGTGGTCTTGCATTATCGTCCTGTAACAGGAAGCAATCACCAATTGCCCCGGCATATGGGCGCACATAAGCATCAAGGATGTTGTCTCGATAAACCTGAGCATTCACGGTTCCCCTTGGAAAGACATGGAGGTATGTGCGCCCTCCTAAGGATATGCCTCCCCAAACACAGACACTGCCTCTTCCGTATGCATCTCTTTCACGGATGTTTGATGGATGATAACGGGTCCCAGGTTCTCTCCATATCAAATAACGTCTACTGTCACTTTCTAGACTAAACCTGGACTCATCCGTAAAGAGAACAGGCCTCCATTGATCTGACGTCCAGTGGACATGTTGTCGGGCCCACTGCAAACGGTCTCTCCTATGGCGTGATGTGAGCGGCACGCAAATGGCTGGTCGTCTCGCATACAGACCACCTTCGTGGAGCCTTCTGCGCACAGTTGACGTTGACACCAACCTTCCGGTGGCTGCAGCAAGAGAGGATCTAAGATGTGTCGGAGTAGCGGTTCTATTCCTGCGTGCACTTAATGTCAAATATCGGTCATCGGCACTGGTCGTAACAGTTGGCCGTCCTTGACTGAACCTCCTAGATGCCGAATCTGTGGTTTGAAATTGCCTCCAAAGTCTATGAACCACAGATGGACTCACATTTAGCCATCTGGCCACTTCTGATTGACTCTGCCCTCTGATTGACTCTAGTCTCCCGATGGCTCTCCATCGTAGTTCTTCAGGCAAATGATGCCTAGAGGTCATTATTACGAATTGGCTATCTCAGATTTTCAATGTCGCAATCACAGTAAAATTTGTGTGCTTTCTCTCAAACTTGGACTTTTATGCTCCAGGCAGATGACGTAAGCCGAGTGCAGCGCCACTAATTTGCATATTGCAATTTTACTCAGCTACTCTTAGTGGACAACATATGCAAATTTTGCACGGTTTGGCTTACTTTTGAAAGAGTTATCGCTATTTTTGTGATTTTTCCTTAATTTATGATAACCAGTGTATATATATATATATATATATATATATGTATATATATATAATATAAAAATGAGCAATACATCTATGACCCCTCGAGAATGATATATTATAATTATGATTAACTAAGATATTCATTTCGATACAACTAAATAAATATCTAAGTTAAATCAGACAGTTTCTAGGCCCGAGCAGTTTAGATTCAACAGGCCTTCGAATCTTAGCTTCCCGATATTACCTTCCCTTCCCCTATGAACAATGCGCAAAATTATAAAAGGAGACCCCTGAATAATTTTTAATCTAATGATCGGATCTTCACGTTCCTGGACTCAATCTTAATGGTTCGAGGGGTGACATTCTAATTCCATTAGAGCAGACTATATTTTAAGTTACGAAATCAGAGACAAAAAAATGCTTTTCCTGAATAAAATACCTTTTTCTTTGACAGAATCGGATTTCGGAACCCCAACATATAGGGGGTGGCCGCAATTCAATTATTTGGTTAGGAAAGCCATCCAAAATTTGGACTCCTTGATGCTAATTTTACTTTTTAAATATTTTGCCATATCTCGTGAACTTTTTAAATGAACTGAAATTATTTTGCACAAAGTTATAAGATTCTTTATCCAAAAATGTCCATGCAAAAAGATTTCTTACTAAATACTTATTTATTTTTTTATTTTTTAGTTAAAAATAGCGGAAAATTTTTTAAATTGTATGGTAATACAATTTTTACATCATATTATTGTAATTTTACAGGGTAAAATCGGTTGAATAGATCGGGAGAAAACGAATTTTGAAAAAGTCGAATTTCTGAAACTCGATAATATTTTTAAAAGTCGTATTTTTTTTTATTCATTTGTTTAATTATTTTTTTTAACTTTTCCAGAGAAAGCGTTACAGAAAACTACCGCATCACAATAAGAAATTGGAAAAAAAGAACTACAAAACAGGCCAAAATAAAACCGCAGTGAATGGAGCAATATAAAATAAATAGAACAATCGTGACGGTAAGAAAATTTATGAACCTAAAATTTCACTTTTGCTTAAGCAAGGTTTGCGCACAAAAAAAAAAATCTACCATTAAAGTGGTGGTGAATTAAAAAAATCATAACTTGCTGTTTGTAATGTTTGGTAAAAAAGAAAATAATGTGCAAATTTTTTAACTAAGCAAAAATAAATTAAAATTATGTTTCTTTTTTTTTCTTCTTCCAAAAAATGTAAGATTCTAACAAAACAACATCCTTGCGCAAAACGTTGACGTAATTTTTTTTTTTTCATTTCGAGTATTATGCTACAGATTTTTTTTTAATTTCTGAATCTGGCACATGTCTAATATTTAAATATTTCTAGATCTGACAATTGTCTAATATTTAAACTTAATATAATCGAAAGAAAAAGAAACTAGAATTAATTTTATGCTGGTAATTCACGAGTCTATGCATGTCCTTCTTTTCCTTTATTCTACGTTGCATCTTTTTTTTCTCTTTTCGTTTGTTCATTTGTCACTAAATTTTATTTTGTTTTATAGATCGACCAATGCAAAGCGTCAAAGCAACCATTTTTCCCCTTCATATTATTGTTGTCCAATAATTTCAATCCGAACTTCCAACCATGATAAGTAGTGGAACTCTTAATGTTCGTTTACCAAATATTAAAATAATTATAGAATATTAATATATTATAATAATAGTAGAGTATTAGAAATGATCTCTTTCTATGGTTTTATAATAAATGTCGAAAACTTATAATTAAAATATGGTAGCTATGTAAAAACAAAATCACTGAAAAGAATCGTCGTACACTAACAATAACAGTAAATTCTGTACAAATGTTATGAAAGTGCATTTCAAGGTTAGAACAAGTAAATAAATTGGAAGAAAGATAATAGTAGAAAAGTAAAGGTTAGTCAACTATAGAGTTTTAATTATGTCATGAATCATCATTTTACTCATTCTATGATTGCTAATTTACATGTGTTTGGGCTATTTCGACCAATGCTAATCTTAAATAATAAAGCTGTACATTTAGTCATTTGTTAATTGCAGATAATTTGCAAAGTTACTGTTAGATATTATATGAACAACGTTTATTAGATACAATAAAATAACTTCAACTTTTTGCTGTGCCGAAACAAGTTTCATTTATGTTATGAAGTGATATTTTGTCTATTCTTATTTATTCTTGGAAAGTTAGGATGACAGTTTTGAAAAATAAAATTACAGTATTGATAGCAGTAAAAGAAACAGATTACAGTGAAAGAAACTCCTATTGGCTAGCAATAAATATTTAGTAGTGTCTCAAATTCCATTTCTAATCATAATTTTTTAAACATTAATGATAATAGTTCAAAAAAATGTAATGATATTAGTTTTAAAAATTAATATTAAATATTCTTACAAAATTAGTGATAATAGTTTTGAAAAATAAAATTTAAAGTATTGATATTATCTGGAAAAATATTCATCGGCAATCAATGATAATTAGATTAACCGGATTGATAACCGGGTAGAAATGTGAGTACCATTGCCTAATATTCCCTAAATTTAAGGTTTTTTTTTTAAGTGAAAGTTTTTTTTAAGTATTTTTTAAGTATTCACTAGCCCAGTTATTTCCTACATTGTTTTTTCTTCTTTTCTCTTTTGTTAATAAGGTTAAGTGCAACTTTTGAAATATATCCGGGGAAAAAATTAAAATATATAACTCAAAATAATAACAAATTATTAACTTTGTCCAATCTCAAATTCCTTTTTTAATATACATTGCCTTTAATACTCTGAAATCAAATAACATAAGTTATGGAAATTTACTTTTAAAATTGCTAACCAGTATCAACTCTTGCTATCAGTATCATTTTTTTTAAAATTTTAAGTGGAATCAATCCATCAATTCAAGGTAAACAAACATGGATAAAAGAAAAACAAACAACTTTGCGTTTACTTACGAATAGAATATTCTGCCAATCCATAAGGAACTGTTGAATCCCTCCTTACTAAATGGCAGACAGGGATTTAGAATAATTCTTTTGGGTTTTTATAAGTTTAAGGAACATCTTCATAGCCCCAGGTTAATTTATTCAATTCCATCGATTTAACATGCAAGTCTCAACTGGTGGTCAGAAGGGCTTGGGTATTTTTTACCACAAAAAGATTAATGCTAAAGCCAAGGACTAAGCAGCTTTCTTTAACGGTGATATCGTACGTGACATCAATAATTCAGGGGGTGTTGGTGACAATTTAGAATAAAATGTTTGGGGGGAAGGGATGATGGGTGTCATCTTCGATGTCATTTTTTAGTGGAGATTTGTGTGAATTACCGCTTCCAGGAAGGATTTTTTTTCTCTTTCTTTCTTTGGATAGATATTTCGTAAAGTTGATAGGGTTAGAATTTTCTTTTTCGAACTTGTGTTATGCATGCTGAGGTACAAATGATACCAAATATGATGACTGGGAATTCTGTTTTGATAACTTTATCGAAATTTAATATCAGTTTGGTGGTCAAGGTTGTATTTTTAAAATATGTCTGCCCTAATGACTGCTTTTTTTTCTTCTAATTTCTTATCAATGTTCTATATCTTTTGAAATATTTAAAGTTGAAATATTTAAAGTAGAAACAGTTTTAATTTTATTAATTAATATTCTTGCAATGTAGAACAATTCTGAAAATTAATTTTTATTTTAAAAAAACCAGGAAAGTTCAAAAATTAATATTTACGTTTAATTATAAATAATCTCTTAAAACGAAATTGATGAAAAATTCTTTAGGTATTAGAAACGAGATAATGAGCTATTAATGGTGCATTGGATTTTGTATAGAAAAGATTCGTGAAATTCCGTTAAATATTTTTTGCTAAAAAATAAATAAATAAACAGAAACAATTTAACTTGATTTTAGTTTCATTTTAGTTCACGCGTGTTCCGTGGTAACATGACTCTTATTTAAAAATTAAAGCAATTTTTGGTTATTTGAGTCCCTTTACTCATAAATAAAAAATCTGCAACTGTTTGTTAAAACAAACAAAAATTCGAATAAAATGAACTTCTCCATAAAATAAATTAATATTAAGGTTCAGGGACGAATTGTCTTTTGCCGGTATGAGAAATTGTTTAAAAAAAATACCTTTTTAAAATAAATGTCTTTGTATCTGTCCTCTGCTTCGTATTGCAATATTTCGCCCCTATTTAATTTTGGATGGGGCAATAGAATGTTAAGCCAAGTGAGACACTTCTACAGCTTTTATGTAGTACTATTTTCAGAGAGGTACTTAGAAAAGTTTCCACAGAGGGCAATAAGATGTTTCTATACATGGATATATCTTATTACTTTCATAGAATACATTAACTCTTTCATCCAAAGTCCTCTCCTGAACAATTTGAAAGGAATGTTCCTCAAACCCTTTATAATTATCCAAGGAATTATACGCGCGTGTAAACGCATTCTTCAAATCCCTCATTATTTTGATTTCTTGAAAAAATTGAACAAGTAAAACTTCTTTGTATGTACCCATTCTTTGTTGAATAACATTTTACATTTAATTTATACTATTTATATACTTTGAATACGATAATATATTCTGTAACAACCATTTTTACATAGAAATTTGATATCAACTCATCGTACTTTGGATAAACTCGTATATTCAAAAGTATTTTTCTAATTTTCTTTTTTAAAAGCTTTTTTTTAATAAAAGTTTCCGCATTTAATCGAAAATAGTCATTTTTTTAACATTTACAACAAAGTCGAGCTCATATATATTTCTTTCAAAAAAATTCTCTTTAAAAGACAAATTTTGACTTTTCTGTTACAGAAAACTATAACTTTATTTTAAAAAAATTCTTCTCCTATTATGAGTGCTAAGTAATCATTAAATTGGTGTATCGTAACACTGCAAGTATTAAAGAAATTGAGTGAATTAAGAATTTTGATATAAAAAACGACTTCATTTCAAGAATAGTCATAAATTTTATTAAACACTACTTGTTCATATTGAATTTTAAAACGCATATTGAAGAATGAATTGTTGAATCAAATCACTCATCTGAGAAATTTGACAGGATTAAAAATAAATTGAAATTGTTTCATATATCTTTCTTTTAATTATAATGTATGGTTTAATCATCGCAAGCAGATATTGGCTTGATTTACATTTGTGCTTAGAATAATATTAAGAATACTTTAAATTCATTTAAGTTTTGTATGTAGTGGAATTTAATTATTCAACTTGTTTAAACTAAAATTCCAATAATAACGCATAAATGTTGGTACAAATATAAAATCTATTAAAAAACTCGAGAGCAAAATTAGCTATTTGAAGTAAAAGAAATAATTATAATTTAATATTTATCAAGAGGATAATGATATACTTGTATATGTATTTGTAATTTGTGTTGTTGTACTAATGTTTTTTTCCATTGATTTTCCACAGCTATTTCTACTGTTTAGTAAGTAAGCTATGTTCCGACGCTATACAATTACTTATTAAATTACAAGATTTTTTCCCTTCCAAACAGAAACTCTGCTGTGAATAATTGCACATTAGTTCAACATCAGCTCTTCATCAACAACAAACAGTTGTGCGCATTATTCTAATTTTTTTTAACTTCATTATTGGGAAAATTTAATTTATACTTATTAAATCATTTGAACTCTATACTTTTTAATTAAAGAGAAAATTTGATTGGAAATTGCTAATGGTAGAAATTTAAACCATTTTTTTGAAGTTATTAATTATTTAGTAATCGTTTTAGACCATCCAGTATGAAAAACCCTTGTTAGGAGATATCTAAATGTTTTCATTTTTATCAATTAAAAGCATAAAATGAGCAGACTGATAGAATTTTATATGAACGAATATTTATTGCTATGCATGACATGTACAAAGTATACTAAACGCACAACACATATAAAATTATACAAAATATATATTAACGTGGATCACATTATATTGACTGTCCATTCATTTTGAAATGAAAATATAGCACCGAAAAATATATTAAAGTTCTTTGATTTTTATTTCACTAAAATTTGTTCAACTTCTTGTTGCTGTACAACAGGCCTGGTGATAACTGATTTCAGTATTCCAGAATCTGGTGCATCATAAGGGTACTGTGACAAAAAGGACATTCGTGGTAAATATCCTCCGAGATTCGATCTTCCAAGACCAGATGCTATATTTTCTTGAACGATGGCATCAGCTATATTTTGTTGAGCTAGTGCTCCACCACTTTTTGTTACTTCTGTTACTTTACTCAATTCACCAGTTAGAGGATCGGATACGATTGATTCTTGGACCTGAGTTACACCTCCAAAATCATCGACAGCTACTTGAGTTTGACCGCTTCCTAGAGGATCTACCAAACTTTGCACAGTTTGGCCGAGCGCAGAATCTCCAAGAGTTTCTTGGATCGCACTTTCGAATGGGTCTTGTGATACTTGAGCAATTTGGCTTGTTGTTCGGAGTCCAGTAAATGGATCTTCTTGTTGCACGATTGTGGTTGGTCCTGCGCCAATCCCAGACAGTCCACCAGCAGCAAGACCTCCGATCTTTGTTGGTCCAGCTGGTTGAGTGACGGTAGTAATAACTTGAGGATCTCCTGCTGGTCCAACAACTTCTTCCTGGGTTACAATCCTTGGACCTGATCCCTTAAGACCTCCTACTCCCAAACCACCACCACTTGCGAGTCCTCCAATTTTAGATGGAATTAAATTATTTGAGTCAGTTTCGGTGATTGTTGTAATAACTTGAGAATCTCCTGCTGGTCCGATGACTTCTTCTTGGGTTACTACTTTAGTTGGAGAAGTGCTGCCAATACCTTTGAGTCCTAAGGGGCCAGTGGACAACAATGAACCTCCTTTAAGTGATAATGGATTTAAACCCATATTTGCAAATCTGGATGTGCTTATAGGAAGTTGGGTGTAGCCCAAACGTGGATCGCCGATTCTGCTTCCTCCAATAATATCAATACCTGGGAATCTACGACCTCCATCAACGTAAATAAGTTGAGGTCTTCGATTTCCGAAAATACTTCTTCCAAATCCAGCATCCGTTTTGATTTGAGATATTTGAGGAGCGGCAGTAATGATAGGAGCTTGAGCAACGACACGAGGAGCGGCTAAGACACGAGGAGCAGCAGCAATTACTGGAGCTTGAGCTACAACTCGGGGAGCGGCAACTAATCGGGGAGCAGCTGCAATCACTGGTGATGCACCACCAATAATCTGATTACCTCCAAGTGTAAATTGAACATTTCCAAATCCTGGGCTTCCGAGTGCAACTCTTGGTGCTACAGCAACTGGTGCAGATCTTGCTAGTGTTACAACCCTGGGTCTAGCAATTTGTGAAAGGAAAGTGTCTACTGGTCTTCGGGCAAAAATTGGAGCTTGTGCAGCTTGGATAACTCGAACCGGAGCTGGGGCAGCTTGAATGACTCGAACTGGAGCTGGGGCAGCTTGAATGACTCGAACTGGAGCTGGTGCTGCTTGAATGACTCGAACTGGAGCTGGTGCGGCTTGGATAACTCGTACGGGAGCTGGTGCGGCTTGGATAACCTGAACTGGAGCTCTAACAATTGGAGCTTGTACGGATTTTGTGACAGCAACTTGGCGTTGGCCAAATCCTCCAATTGGTGCTCCCAGGCCTGATGATCCGATGGTAGCTACGACAGGACTTGATTTTACTCGTCTGAGTCCCCCAAGTCCGCGAGCTCCAATTAGTCCACCATTTAAGATAATTTGTCCACCAGATAGTCCTCCGGTAGTCTTGATAGCACCGGGTGAGCCCAAAGCAATTGTACCAAGTGGTGAGGCGGCTTTTTGTACTGTAGTAACTCTTTTTGTACCTCCAAGAGGATCAGATTCGACGATTGTCACCTTTTCTTGTCCAACATTGTCGAGGAGGCCTCCTTGAATTTGAGAGTCACCAGCAGTAAAAGCAGATCCTCCAGTGAGAATGTTGGCCTGTCCGAATCCTAAATCATCAGCTAGTGCTCTTTGTGTCAACAGTTGTCTAGGGTATGAATAATAATCTGATCCCATTAATCCATAGGGTACAGGTGAAAGTCCCGAACGGTAGAGAGGACGTCTTAATCCGAAAACATTTGTTTTAATTTGAGCATCTCCAACAGAGAATTGAGATGTGCTTGGGTCAGCAATTATGGTTTTGCCTCCGAATCCTACTGGTCTCAGGCCGGACAAGTTATCAGACAAGATCGATTTCCTTCTGAGTCCTCTGGGTGCAGTAAGTAAAGAAGTAGGATAAGATCCATAATCCATACCTAAGAGTCCATATGGTACTTGAGACTGACCAACTCGGTAGATTCCTCTTCCAAAAGGATCATCTCCAACAGCTAATTGAACAGAACTCGCTCCTAGTCCACTCCCTTTAACTCCACCACCAATGGGAGAAACTTTTTCAACCACCACTGGAGCACCCGAATAAGGATCTTGTACTACAGCAGCATGATGTAGAGCTCCGCCACTACCTAAAATTGTAATTAAGCATATAAAAAACATTGAAAGTTTTAACTTTTGTAAAAACATAGCGATTGGCTCAAAGATGCAATATAAGTTTTAAAATAAACTGTTGCTGGAACATTTTAAGTATTTACTCACAACTTCTTGAGTAAGTCGTAATCATATGAATAAAAATGATAAGCGTTTTGGAAGGAACGAGCATCCCTTCATCAGGCGTTAGAGTGAGACTTATTTTTACGTCTGATTACGCTGTGCTCGTTCCTACTGAAACTCGTAGCTTTGTATTTTCTGGTTATGGTGTATTTAAAAAATTATGAATAAATCTTTCTATGAATTTTTAAAAATGAGAGTTACGGTGGTGAACTCTATCACCATTTTGATTAAAAAGAATCTATTATAATAAGCTGATAAAAAAAGAATTGAGTATTGTGGGTAATATATTGTTCATAATGGTGTTATAGTAATGATAGATATTACGGATATAAAATTAATTGATTTCGATTATTTATATAGTATTAAAGGTTATTAAAGATATTAAAATACAGATATTCATATCATATGTGTAGATTAGAAACTAAATGTGGAGATTATCTTTCCTAAATATCCATCCGATTGGTTGCTTATCATATTTCTAACTTTTAGGAACAATCTTAATTCATTTAGTGAATATAAACTAGATAAATTATTTTAATTCTTTAAAAAAACAATTATTAATTTGTTTTTACTACTCTTTAATAACTTTATATATCAATATGAAATTTTCTTAGCCTTTTACTTGACTAATAGACTATTATTTTGCAGTAGGGGGAAAAGTGCTTTTATGACTGTTGTGGTTACGGGTTTGCACATAAATTGTATAAATATTTTATTCAATTAACAACCAGTTTTGTTATATAGTTTAGCACATAGACAGAGATGCCAACTTGCTACGGACAGCAAATAAATATTTTCGAATGGTAGTTTATTAATGTGTGATTCTTGGTTTAATAAATTCAATTTATTAGGTTTTATCTACCATTATTTCTAAATAATCCAAGCGCTTATATAATTCGCCACTTTTTAACATTCAAGTCGTGCGACACCGTTCAAAAAGTAAGCAAAATTAGTCAAATATTTGCAAATTTTAGTTTGCAGTTGTTTACCATTTTTTAAATTATTATGGCGCATCCGGAGCAGTTGGCATCTCTGCATAGATTTTAAAATCACAAAATATATAATTTTATATTATTAATATATTCTGGTTAACGGCAATATTCCGCTAGGGGATGTAAGTGTTACGAATTCAAGATTTGAGTTGCTAGTCATTAACATGTTGGAAAAAAAATTTGTTCCTAAAATGGGACATTGGCACTTGAACGACTAAAAAACATTTATAGAAAATGTTATTTTAAGCTTTTTAGATGGCGTTTAAAGTTTTTATAAATTTTACTTTGTATACATTTTAAAAAAAAGATTAAAATTAATCTAAAAGTTTGGAAATTAAAACGTAAATTTTAAAAAAAATTATATCATTCATCTCCCTCAAAGTTATTAATCAATTTGAAAACTATTTAATTTAATTAATTTGTCAAAAATCGCAACTATTTATTATAGTGCCTGGTGTTTTAGCGTAATCAGTCAATAATATAAATTGACATGTAAAAAATTTTATTTTAACTCATGAAATTTGAACTATCTGTAATGTTCTAGACATTCTTATTTTGAAAATTTTTAACTCTAGCTCAATTCTTTTAAACATTTTATATCGAATTTTGAGATTCTAAAAAAAAAAAGTTTTGAAAATGCATTTCATCTTATTAAACCTCTCCATACACTTATTTTACCAATTTCTTAAATGCAACAGTAGTAAAGAGAAAACTGTCTTTACAAAGAAGATGGTCGAATATTTGCACTTACACAAAAGTATTTTCTATTATTTGAAAACAATTTTAAAACAAGTCTCATTCGAATGATATGCAATCGATATAAAGCTATTTATATTTATAGAGCATAATAATTATAATATATCTTGCCTTAGAAGAATGTTTTAACGCATTTATGACTAGTAATTTTTTTGAAAGGCCAGTTCTTATTTTTAAAAACGAAAGAAGCGGTAGTACAAATATTTTAATATTATGATTTATTTCAAATGAACTAGATAGTTCTATTTGTTATAACATATTAAATATAAAAATATTATTTATACTTGGATTTGTAATCTTGATACTGAGCAATTTTAAAGGTGAAGTAGTATTTATCAGAAAGTTGTGCTACCACTTTTTATTACCTAAGTATTTCTCATATATAGATCACATTTTGCTGCTAGGCATTAATAAGTTAATTGTGCACAGTAAGAAGCCAGATTACTTGCAAAGTCAAAATTAATGGCAATTACATTGCTGCTCTTTATCCTACTTGTTCAAACATGTTCTGAAAATAGTGATATTTGTGTCCAACGTTGTGTTAAATCAGTAGAAACTAAAAGTTAACTTTTAATTAAGTATCAATTCGTGTACGCCAATCTATCACGTAAATTTTTTTTTCTTGAATAATAGTGGTTGTATCATCTTTTATTACCATTTCTCTTGATTAGGCAATGTTAATTCTTTAGATTATGTTGTATTCACCATAATTTATTTTTATTAACTTAAAAGTGGGTACATAATTATTCTAATATGCTTCATTAAAAAACCTGCAGTGGTTGCTAATCGTAAAGAAATATTTACATAGTTTAAATATAAACGTGTTACCGTTTTTTTTTTAAATATCATGGCTACCAAATCTCTCAATATCATCAAATGATTTTCTTTTTTTTGTATAAAACGATAATAAAATTTATACTATAATAGTTTTATTTTGAATTAAAGTTATTTATAGTGATTTTTTCCACCACTACTTTATGAATAATTTAAATAAATGCATGAAAAACCTAAAATTATTCTTTAAGTTACTATAACTATCAAAAACGACACGGCTTCCAACCACCATGAGGGCGATAGGCTTTAGCTCTCAGAATATTTGGTATTTTTACCAATATTTTAAAAGTCTAAATATGATAAACCACAAAGTGGCGTTTCGTATGAGCCTTTGAATCATTTAAATTTAGTGGTGTGAAAAATAAATTAGTATCAAATCACACAGTAAAACATGAACCCAGATACCACAAGAAAAAAGCTTCCTAAAAAGGATAGAAAGTTAGCAACCCTGCGAGTCTTCATTGAAAATAGTAAAAATAGCAGCAGCTTTTAAATAAGAGCATTTTTAACGTTTCTGAATCATGAAAATTCTGCCGTACATGATTATTTTCCGATTTTAAATAAAAATCTTCCAATAACAGAAAAAGTTTAAAGCTACTGCATCTACCCACTAAGTAATTAAACATCGGCCGTCAAATTGTGAATTAATTATATTTTTTTGCAGCAAGTGTCCTTTAAAATAATTAAAATGACTTAATGTTAAATTATAATCTCAAATAGACAAATTATTATTGGTTTTCAAATTTGAGATTTTAGTAGTGACTTAACATTTGGTCTGAAGAAATACTTAATGTGTTAACTTACCACCTTTTCCTACATGAACATGAGGTCCCTAAAAAAAGGAATGCATTTTAAAAGGTTTGAAAATAAAGTAAAAAAATTATTCTAAAACAAAATTTTTTGAAAAATATTTAATAATAATTTGTTGTTATTCATTGCTTGTATTTTAATACTTGAAGTATAAATATTTGTTTATTTTAGCAGGATTTAATTTTTTTCTTTCTTAAAAATTGTTGTTATAAATATTTTTGTTTTATATATTTCAGTAATATATCAATGATTCTAGTATTCATAAAAACACATAAGTGAAATATAAATTTAAATTCCGAATAATTAGTTTAAAGCATATAACAATTAAAATTAGCGCCATCTGTCTTATAACTTGAACAATAGGTTTTTTACAGAAGTTCTATGTGTATCCGATAGATGGCACTATTTACGATAAACTCAGTTCCTTTAAATTTACACGTTTCAAGTTTCAATCGTTAATGAAAAAGATATATAATTTCAGTTTAAAGACTCATTGCTTTTATAATTAACTAAAAATATTATAAATAACAAGTATAAAAAGTTATAAAAAATATAAAAAATTGAGAAGTTTTATAAATTGTCTTGCTCTAATTTTCCTTTTACATATCGTATATTATATGATAGTTCTATTTAACTCCGACCACATTAATGCACACATTTAAATTTTATGCAATTATCTTGGTAGTAGTCTTGAATTGCACCATTTTTAAAGCAAAAATTACAGTTTTCTCTGCATTTGATTTAAAATATTTTTAAAAAGAAAAGTAAATGCTTAATTGTTTTTAGTTACTGAATTCTAAAAATTCTAGCAAATTAAAACTTTTTTCTGTTGATATTATTATCACTTAAAAATTATTTTTATCTCTACAAAGATTTACTGTCTTTCAATCTCATGATAACATAATTTTTGGTTCAAAAATTGTTAGCATTATTTAATGATTGTAATTTAGATGCATTTAGATAAGTAAACATTAATTGACATTACATTCTTTTTGAAAATATTTACATTTCTATTTAAATTGAAGAAAAGATATTGAAATTGTTTCGTAAAACCATATGGTTCGTTTCTGGAATAATTTTTTTAAAAAAGAAAGGAGATTGAATAATTACTTATAATCCATACTTATTTATTTCAAAATAAAATTATGTCAAAATTTCAAATATTCGAAACCTACTCATCAAATTTGCATAATTAACGCATTTTGAATTAAAATTTATCTTTAATTCCATCTCATTAGCTAACCAATTAATATTGTTTAGCTTTTACTTAATATTTATTAAATGTAATGAAAGAAATAAGTATTTTGGAAAAGATTGCATTGAAATGTTTTAGTTTTGTGAGTATTATAGTCGTGACTTTAATATTTATTTATAAATTATTATTTTATTGATTTATACGATACTTTACGAGAAAAAGGAAAAATAATTTTAAGTTCCGTAGAATGAAAATGCGAATTAACTATCTTTCATTATTAATTTTTCATCACCGACGAAGCTTATGATTAAATACATTTTCTTACCTGAGATAGCGGGCTATCGTTCACAATTCTGGGTCCTCCCTTAATTCGCTGAGCTCCAATACTGGAGATTACCAATAACGTTATAAAACTTACGACCTATAAAATATTATTTATTAGAATTTATCCATAAAATAAATACATAAATTTAAAAAGCAATTGTTGACATTGCAGAAATTATTAAAATAATAATTTGAAGCCTGGTTTTTCTATTTGAAATGTGATGCTAAAAATAAAACATCCTAATTTCAATTAATAAAACTTTGAATGTTAAAAGATGAAATAAATAAAAGGTTTCAACAAGATTCTATACATAAAAGATTTCAACAAGATTCTATACATAAAAGGTTTCAACGTAATTCTATTAAATAAGAGGATATTCAAGTAGATTCCATAAATAAAAAGATTCAACAAGATTCTAGAAATAAAAGGATTTAAGAAGATTCTAGAAATAAAAGGGAGATGAAAAAAATTCCTCTCAGAAGTTATTTTTGCAATTTTTATAAACAGTATAAGTGAGTATAATTAAAAATAATTGCTCCAGTGTAAATTGGCATTGTATGGGTTTAATTTCTCAATTTTATTATTTATTTAATACTAAGAGCTAATTATGGTAACATCGACATACAAATAATAATAAGTATTATAATAATAATATGAAGATGTATTAATAAGTAAGATAATACCAAAGAGTAATTTGCGAATGAGTGTTAAGATACTTTTTTTTAAGTATGATCAAATGTAAATTTATATTTCAAATTAAATAAAATATCCCAGAAACCATGGATTCTTTTTGTAAGAAACTGTAAAACAGACATTTGATTTAAAGAATAACTAATCAAACTAAGAAATTTTAGTTTCTGAATTCTTTTAGATACTAAAAAAAAATTATTATATTTATTTCACAACTATACGAAACGAAATGTATTATAGAGATCAAACGTTCCGACTTGGTTAATCTTGCGCTAAAATTTGCATAAGAAATTTTCAATTGAATAAAATTGCATAGTTAATTACTTACATAATTTGATGCTATTAAACTTATTTTAAAATGATACCTAAATATTTTACGAATAAGTAAAAAGCATTGAATAAAGAGTATTTGAATAATTTAATGTTTCATGAGTATTCCATTCTTTTATCAAATTCAAAAATATCCTCGTTTGCAATCCATTGTTGTCAGCGACAATTCTAAATATCATATTAAGTATGTTTTACCGTTGCCAAAAGCCAAAACGGTAAAATTGTAATTTTGTTCTTTCCTTCACTTGATGCCAGATAAAGTATATTAATCCATACTTACTAGTTTCATTTTCTGGCTGGCGATGAAGTGCTAATGATTGCTGAGGAAGCAAGAAGCCAGTGATGACTGTCGGCCATTCCTTCGCTTATATACTCATCCAAAAAGATCTTCTCCGCCTGAGGTTGATTTATGTTCATCTCTGACTTGACAGTCAAGGGTCACACGTCGACAATAGTGTACGAGGCTAGGAGGTCGCAATAGAAAGTGTTCAGATGATCCTAACTTAATTGTATCATCAAGACACGTTCTTCAATGGCCAGCGAAAGGGACAGTATTGGTGTTTCGTTTCACGTGCCCTTCCCTCCCTGTTATTTGAGGTGTTGTTTCTCAGAGACAAGGACGTTGCAGGAAAGCAAAGATAGGCATAAAAATATTTAGCTTAAACCATAAATTTTTAAATATTCTTATGCTAAATTATGTGCATTTTCTTCAATTTTAAGAGAGTTTTTTAAAAAGAGAAATATTTAATACTAGTTACGAAAAAAATGCAAGATGGTTTATTGATAATGACCTTACTTTTGAAACGAAATGTATCTACTTCAGCTAAAAAAATTTACTTCAACTTTAAATTCCATTTAATTTCTTGTAGCAAAATATAAATAAATCATTCAAAAATATTAAATAAATAGATTCGTTTATTGACTCCAATTTGAAATGGAAAACCCATTTTAATGAATTTGTTAAAAACTACATTTTGTTTTAATTCAATTTCATCATTTCAAAAATAAAATTCGCAAGGATTTCTTAAGATTTTTGTACTATTCTAATAATTAATTAATAAATTATGGCATTATTGTCTGGAGTGGTAATTACGAAACAAATTTGATTCCTATTGCGTTCCTTCAAAACAAATGTTTTAAAATTTTAAATATTTTAAGCATGAAAACACCTGTATTTTTCGAAATATTTATTTACTTCCTCTATGCTATAATGTATGTTTCCGTATTTTAAGTTTTTTATTCCAAAACAAAACTACCTGCAATTTAAAATAAAATTTATCTGAAAGAAGATCAAAAGAAATTTATGAACAAAAGAAATTCACGAAACCTCTCGTTTCAACAGAGAAATTTTTTGTAAAATTTTCTTTCTACTTAGCTCTTAAACCCTTTAACATGCTACCTATTTTGTTTTGCAGTATCTAAAAACATATTCTACTTTTAAAAGTACATTTTATGAATTTATAATTATTATCGACGATATTGATCATTTTTTTAACTTTTAAAAGAAGTGGGCAATATCTTTTTTTCTTTTTACCCAGATATCTGCTAAAGAGATATATTTCTTTTAATGCAATGAAACATTTACAATTTTATATTACTTATTGTTATTATTTCATTTATACCATATGCATATGATTTCTGTTAGGTTATAGTTGTCTGCGTTTAGATTTAATTTTCAAATATGTTTTTGTACAAGTTTCAATAAGTGTGTGTATTACGCATGTGAATATTTAGTGATCCTAAATTTTCTCTATAACTTTTTCTCATGTATATTTTCATAAATTTATTGTGCGTTTCTCTTACTACTACGCTATTTGCAAAATATTTTATTGAGTTTTAGAAAATTAAAAGCTTTTAGAAATTTTTGTGAGTTTGCCAACACATTAAGAGGCTCACGACAAGAGAGCTGAAGCAAAGTGGAGTTACATAAGAGTTTTTGAATTATTTACATGTAGTACTGTGGAAAATGACTTTAAACCAAATTTAAACTAACAAAGAATTGTACATTAAGATATAAATTTAGCTACTGATAGAAAAAAATTCTCAAAAAGGGCCGAAAGTTGGCAGCTTTGATTATGTCATGGAGACAAAGAAATTTTTAAATTGAATTTGCAAAGTTGAGAATCACGCAGTAAAATGTGCATTTTTTACAATTGGGGAAATACTCACAGTAGAAGTTATTTGTCAGGAAAACAGTAACGAAACTTAAATATATAAAACTAATCTTTCATAAGAAAAAATACTTTTTCATGCAAATTTCGTAAAAAGAAATACAAATTTGCCACCATTTGCGTTCTTCGCCTCGAAATTTTTACCATGGTATTAAATTTATTGCTAACATATTTCACAGACACGAAAATTATTTGATGATGTGTTTAAATACTAACGAATTCAGAAAATACTCTCACTTAATTTAACTGTTTTACTAAACTTTTTCATTTGTACTGCGAAAGTTCGTTCATAAAAAGAGTAAAAGTAAGTTTCTTTGGAATTGAAGAATGTTTGGATTCGTCCAGTCATAAAGTTCTTAAATTGGTTACGAAAATTTTCTGTGTAACAATCTGTGACCCCACATTGTTTGTTACCAATGACTCTTGTATGCCTCACCAGCATTTAGACCATTTTTTTGCGAAAAAGATCTTGCAGAGAATTGAAATGAAATTGTGAATCTCTTGATCCAAATATATTTCTCAAAGCATGTAGAAGTTGGTTGATAAAACATGGTATAAAATAAAGTTGGTACTTAGAATAAAAACATTTTTTTAATCAATTCGATTTACATTGTTTATTTTATTAACGAAGACCAGACCTTTTGACCAGATAGAATCCAAAGCTGATTTGTAAAAGTAACTTGTATTTTTGTGCCTCATTTACTTCTTAAGTTTATTTCATAAAAAGATCTTCAAGAAGATCGAACGAGAATCCATGGGAGAAATTTTGTCTAAATTTTTCCATCGGAACATTTTTATTAAAATACTTAAATGCTGACAGACATATAATTAGTATATTTTGATTCATCTGTTTCACAGAACTTGGTATAATGCAAAACTTCCCTTGAAATATTTTGCGATCACATGTTGTTTAAAACAATTGACTTGTCTTGGCATGTTTCTCCTTTTTTCTAAAATTCTTCCACAAATTGGAAACAGAAAAAGTATTGATTAAAGAATTTTTGAGGAGAGACGTCCACCACTTTGTTAAAAGTTCTTCCAGAAAACCTATAAAAGTTGTCAGTTGAAGAATTGAAATATGTTTTGATTCAACCTGTTTAACACTTTTTTGACCTTCTTTACCTTCTAAAAATTCTCGGAAACGGTTTTGGATCTCATGATATATGACGCAACAGGTCCGGTTGACATGTCATACATGACATGCTATTAGATTCTTTCGTGGAATCGAAAAAGAAAACGAATGGGTGAGAAAGAATTTTGGTGGGAGAAGTCTTCCTTCGAAAACACTTCCATAAAACCGCTGTTAAAAAATTAAGGTATGCTTTGATTTAATTCATGAAGCATTTTTCGAACAAAGAGTCTCCTGAATGTGAGATCTCGTGTTTTTAATAAAAGTGACTCGTATCTACAGATTTCATTTGCCCTAGAAGTTTATTCTGCAAACAAATCTTCTACTAGATGATTAAAAGGACACTTAAATCTTAGCAAATATAGAGTTAATATTTTTTATTCATCCCGTTTTACAGTACTTTATACACTAACAAAGGATCCCTTGGAACATTTTGGAATCTTATGCTATTGGATAGAACTGACTCGTTCTGGCATGTTTCACCTATATTTAATAAAATTCTTCCACAAAATCGAAACAGAAAAAGTAATTGATCAAGAATGTTTGTAGGGAGTCTTCCACAATTTTGTGGGAAGTACATCGACTAACATTTAACCAATTAACATTTGTTTTAAATTTCTAATTAAAAAAATATCCAGGAACATTTTTGATGTCACGTCAGTTGATACAACTGGTGCGTTTTGACACGCCATACCTACTCTATAAAATTCTTTCAAGAAATCGAAAAAGAAAGAGAATCGGAGTGAAAGAATTTTGGTGGGAAGTCTTAAATCGAAAGTTCTTATATAAAACCCTTAAAAGCTTTCAATTAAAAATTAAAGTACGCTCTGATTAAATTCATTACTCTTTTTAAAATTTACGAATAAACGTCTCATGAATGTGAGAGATAGCGTTGTCTGGTAAAAGAGATTCGGTTTTGCATACTCAAATATATCAAACATTTTACCATACTATTCTGAATCCTTTTTTTTCTCGTTTGGAAATAGCTAATTAATAAATTATTTATTACTCACATTCAAATTTATAGCCATTTCCTATTCTCCCTTTTTTTTCTTAAGGTTAGGTAATCAGAGCAGGGAGAACTTTTTAATCCATTATACGACAAACCCCCATTTCTTTTGCAAATAGGTAGCGTACTCCAAATAAATTCATAGAAATTATTTTGGAGAAACAGGGAGTACTCATTATATATTAATGCAATAATGTACACTCTTAAAATGAATAAGTGAATTCCCCCACTCAAAAAAGTGTGAAATTTTTTAAATTTAACTTGAGTTGAATACACCTATGTTTGAGTGAAATACTTGCGTTTAATCGAACTTGAGTGAAATATTTAAGCGATACTTGAGTTGTTTTTTGCTCAAGCATGATTTGATTAGTGAGTTATTTATTATTTAATTGTGTGCGAGCTATAAGCTGGAATTTCTATCGTTTTGCTTTAAAAAGCAAACGATAATAAATCTAAATAAAATTTTAATGTTCTACAATCTAAATAAGTTAAGTTCACGCTTCTATTTAGATTTTAATTTTATTTCTTGCAAATATGTCTATCAATATTTTGAATCAAGAGGAATTTGAATGATGTGATTAATAGCGGTATTTCTTAAGAAGACGCTGTTTTACTTTCCGTAAGTAAATATACCTGTAGTTACTATAGTTCTTATTTTTAAAATACTATTATTTACAATATGTTCTATACACTTTCCATTTAAATTAACCATTTTTCAGCGTTTTTTAGAAAAAAATACTACTAATCATTTAAATTAGTTTTTAAGAGAAATTTATTAAAATTGAAAGTGTTAAATGTAGATGATAATGGAATATTAAAACAATCTTATTCAGTGAGTGAATTTTTTTCAAATCATGTGGGGAGATATTAGATCGGTAAAGTGTTTTAGATCTCATTTTAAGATTTCAACTTTTTATTTTAATATAATGGTTTTATATCCGTGTTTCACCCTTTTTTTTTTTTTTTTTTTTTTTTTTTTTTTTTTTTTATGCATTAGTGTACTTTGGTGCAAAACAATTTTGGATAATTAGTTTCATATCATTCTAAACTTTTTTTTATAAAATCTATTTTCGTATTAATCTATTGTACATACAGTCTACACTTGCTGTTATTTATATTGCTTTCTAATAATAAAGCTGACTGTCTTTAATTTATGTTTGCAAGATTCATCCATTTGTTGGCATAAAATTTCCTACCGCTCTTCCTCAAATTCAATTTTGGAGGCAAAATTGAAAATGAAGGATTATAATTTAATTAAAAGTACAATGCTAATTAAAGTATTTTAAAATACCAATAAATTATAATTTCACAATAAAATTATTATAGAATAATAGTAAAAAAGGGCACAGTATCAAAAATAATATCTATTACAAGATAGTAAATTTGACTTCAATTTAAATATTATTATATATATATATATATATATATATATATATATATATATATATATATATATATATATATATATATATATATATATATATATATATATATATATATATATATATATATATATATATATATATATATATATATATATATATATATATATATATATATATATATATATATATATATATATATATATATATATATATATATATATATATCAGATATATATATATATATATATATATATATATATCAGATATATATATATCATATCAGATATATATATATATATATATATATATATATCAGATATATATATATCATATCAGATATATATATATATATATATATATATATATATCATCTAATATATCTCATATATATCTCATATATATATATCATATATCTGATATATATATATATATCAGATATATATATATATATATATATATATATATATATATATATATATATATATATATATATATATATATATATATATATATATAATTCGTATAATTGAATTCGTGAAATAAAATCGACAAAAATTTACGATTATTTTTTATTGGGATAATTTTTTAGACACTGGACACCTTGATAAGGTATCACTGATAGCAACTTTTTCATATAGGTTACTAAATATTTTAGTTTTCACAAATTATTTTGATTATTTTTTTTATTTTAAAGAATTAATGTTGACATTTTAACATTTAGATATCTGATGTTGTCAAATTCTTTAAAAAAACTGTTTGCACTCTTTTTTTTACGTAGTTCTTCTTAATTTAGTTTAACCATCAAAACTGTGAGATTACTTGGTAGATACGCTAAGTGGCATGACAAAAATTAAAAAAAAGTGCAATGTTTATGCATAAATTTAATTACATATGTTTCTGATAATCAATTTATATTTTTGACAATTTAACTTTAACGAAAAATCCGCTTTCATATCATATTTTGTGTCACTAAGTTATGGAACATAAAGTAGAACTGTAATCACTAAGGAGGTAAATATTGGCCTTTAAAACGTATTGCTGACAAAGTTAAAGAGAATTAATTTGATTAAAAAATTATTTTTTCTTCAAAATTACTGGGGTTGGACAAATTTATGGAAACACTTCTATACTAACTCCATGTAAATAATCTTTTTTTAGCAGAAAACATTTAGAAAGACTTTACATGACACACATGGCACAGTTTAAAAAATCATGCTCGAAGCTTTTGCAAATACAGGGTGTCCTAAAACGATCGCATAAACTCTGCACAGCTAGATTCCTCGTTAGGAGTACATAAAAAATGCCCAAAGAATCGTTCCTGTACGATCCATAATTTACGAGAAAAATACGAAAAACAAAGTATGACGTCACTGTCGGTGCAAGAAAAAACACTTTATTGAACATATCAACAACAGTATGCTATGCACAATTTAAAGCAGAATATGCGCTGCGAACGTTTTAAACATTATCGTCTGGAAAGATATGCAAATACTGTTGTTCTCGTAAACTATGGATCGTACAGGAACGCTTCTTTAGGCAGTTTTTATGTACTCCCAACAAGGAATCTAGTTGTGCAGAGTTTATGCGGTCGTTTTGGGACACCCTGTAATGTTCTTTTTATCCATGGAAAATTTGGTTTGACTAAACTGAGGAGAGGAAAGTTGATAAGTTCACTTTAGGCAGCAATTTTGACCAGCCATTTTGAAAACATTCGATATGATTGCAATATTTATAATAGAATTTTTTTTATTAATTGTAGTAGTATATTGAAAAAGGAAAGAAGCCTTAAGCTCCTACGGTCATTTTGATTGATAAAAAATTTGCATAGGTAAAGAGAACATTTCTAAAAACTTCAAGCATGATCCTTCAAATTTTGCCAACAGTTTTGCCATGTAAAATCTTCCATAACATTTTCAGTCAAGAGAAAGATTGTTTACATAGAGTTAGTAAGTTTTTCCATAATTTTGCCCAACCCCTGTGTATGATATAAATTCGAAATACCATTTACTTTTGTTTCTCAAAACTATAAAACTTCTTTAAGATCATTTTCGTTAGGAAACGTAAACGAAATTAAAATTTGCAGTCAGCTAACTAATAACATTGTTGTGAAAAGAAAACTAATTCTTAAAAAAGCAAGTTAAACAAACGTAATTGCAGCAAAAAAAAGGTATAAATCACCTGGTTTTAATGGGCAATAACAAAAGAACAATTGTTAGATTTCAGCACTAACCCCACAAAATCCCGTAACATTATTCTAGTATGCGCTCACATTGGTATGTGGGCTACTTCACCGGTTGAAGGTCAATTACCATTGCTACTGCTTGTAGTTCTTCTAACTGTGATTTACCTCTTTCGTACGGCTGATCACGATTAAAGTCGTTGCCCAATTCATTATCCCCACAAGCTGTGTGGAAAATCTCTAAATGTTTAGTATTGTCGTGGTTGAACTTTCTTGTTTTCTGCTGGAAATATCTTTAATTAATTAACAACACATTTTGCATTCTTAAATTTTAGAGATTTGAATCTGCGTTTCGTAAACACTGCGTCTCCAGATTTCAAGGCCCTTTTCGGTGTGCAGACAGGAATCAAATAGCAGTTGTTTAATTTTGAAATTAAAATGTAAAAAGATAAAATATAAATATGTTTATTTTTTGTTAGAAAAAAGTTAAAGTTTTTAAGAGAAATCAAGTTATGAATTAAGTTCTGTGAATTTATGTTTGTGTGTCAAATGTTTACAAAATAATTGATTTTTGTCTCGCTTGAGGAAATTAAAGGATATATAAATAAAACTACTTCAGATGTTCTAATGTTCAGCAATAGTTCTAATACAAGTCTCTAACATTTAATTAGAATTTACGCTAAAATAAAATAGCTGTATCGTAATTTGCTGGATAATATTATTTCTAACTATATTTAAAGCCTCGCAATTATATATGAATTTTGTATGAGAAGAGGATCACTCCTTACCTTGTAATTAAGTTGATGCATAAGTCGATGAGTCAATAAAATTGATATTTACAAACTACATGGGTCTAGAATCGGATTTTTTCACTGAGTGCTTCAGTAGTATTTACGTTTTTTTTTTTCTTCAGTAACTTGAAAAGAGATGCGCCATTATAGAATCAGGTGGCTGAAGTTACTATCAAACTACTGTGAATATGTTTGAATTATTGATTTGTCACTACCGATAAAAAAAAATTTATTTTCAATATTTAAACATTTTTCCAAGGTAGTGTAGTGTAGAAAGTCTGGGAATACTAATTCAACAGATGTTACAAACCACTAGAAATGTAAAACAGATTGTTTTTAAGCGTTTATCAATCACTATTCTTTAAACAACCTGTAACAGCCACCCCATAGACTGCTGAACTCAAACTGTCCTTCATTTCAACTTTTTATTCCATTTCATGACGCATGGGATATGGGCTTTCTGCGCGGCCAGAGCTAAAGTATGCCTCCTAAGGTCGCACTTGCCAATTTCCTGTTTGTCTGAAATTTTCAATCGAAAATTGCTGTTTGAAAGGGTTAAAATATACGTGGTAATACCACCAAGAAACTTTTTTTCAAATATCACGCGATTGAAATGTACTAGTAATAAATTAACCAGTTGAAGTAAACCTTAATAACTTATGATTTAATAGTCGGATATTCACTTAATAATACACAATCACGTATTAGGGTTTCAAATATGCTAATTAATTTCAGAATAAACTATTCTAAGTTACAAAATCAGGCACACAAACGTACTTTCGCTTAATAAACATACATTTCTTATCGCTCTAATGGACCCTCAAGATAGCAGTGGTAGTCACAACCTCCAGAACAAATGAAGTGAATCAAATAACGTTTCCACATAATTATAATACTTGTTTATCCAAAGATAATTCCATTTAAAAGAACATATTTTATAATTATTTATTGGTTTTTTGACAGGAATTAAACGGCAGTTGAAACAAAATGTAGAAATAATAGGCAAAGTATATACATTTAATTTACTAACTGTCGAAATATATTCGAATAGTAAGATCTGTGATTTTTTTTCACGTACCAAATTAATTTACGTAATTTTAAGATATGAAAATCAAAATTTGAATGGAATCAGATGATAGGATTCTGCAGTTCTTGTGAAATAAAATTTTAAAACTACGACTTGTTTTATGTGTATATTTTCTACTATGTAAGGTGTTTCTTGCATATTTTCTTATGTCATATAAAAAATAAACTTGTGACATAATTTGTCTCTCTAAGAAGTGCGCCATTTTAAGTATTAACAGTGACTGCGTGCCAAGTATGCTTAATGCTTATCACTTATAAACCTCTCTCTTTGAATTTGAATAACATGTTTAAACACTTATCTCGAATAAATATTACAATTGCTAATGTCCGTTTATTTTGAAGCTGATTCATATCAATTTTTAAGCCTACGCTCGAGTAGAAAAATGGGGTGAGAAAGTTAAACTTTACGAAAGACATCGTAAAAAATAAAAATGTCTCACGATTTAAGTTTTCCCCAGCTGATTAAACAAGCCTTTTTTTAAGGGAAAAAAAACTTCTTTTATATTTTGGCTCACAAACTCAAAATGTCTTCAGTGGTAGCACCTTTCACTAGTCATATAATCTGGTGTCAGGGTGGAGAATTAGAACGCATCGGCTAAACTATTTCAGTTAGCGAGCATTTTGCTCTCGTTTACCATTATCAAAATACCATTAATATATCATTCAAAAGCGCTTTGAATCAAGTCCTAGTTTTGCGCTTTAGCCCCTATTTGATTCGTGGTGAATTTGAGCACTGTTTGTATTAGATAATTGTGGTTAGCAGGCAGTGGGTTTACAATGTTTTGAATCGAAATTAAAGATGTAATACTTACAAGAGACCTTTAATTGGCAATTTTTAGAATATGAGAAACTATTACCTAACTTTATCTAAAATTACGACCCACAAAAAATGTGCAAACAAAAGAAATTACGATTTCAATTTCGGCTTAATCGCTGTGGAAAATAAACTCCAATTGAATTGAGCAACTCATAAAATTGAATTCGAATTCCTTTTCAGTTAAAACTTTATATTTCCGTCAAAATAGTTCTGACTAATGTTGTAATATCAATTTACATAACGTGAATTTACATGGACGCGTATTAACGTGCCCTCTTAATGGTTGTAGAGGTTGACCTTAAATATGACATTTATATAGTGCGCATTGGTATTTTTAAGTTAAATCGAACGAATCAAAAATTCTTTTGCTCAAAATTATAAAACTTGTTTTTCCAAAAATAATTTTTAAAGAACTTTATTTTTTGCATTCCAGGTGGCCACTGTCTGGAAAAATTTAAAAAGTGGTGCCAATTCTTTTATAGAAGCAGACCGGGCTGCGAAGGGGCCAAGGAACTGGTCTTGCATCAGAAAGGTTCTGGGTTCGAATCCCGGGGAAGGAATGGATGTTCTTTTATTCTATGAACTATCTGTTCTTACTGTGGGAGCAACGTTGGCCAACAAATCTGCCCTTCAGATGTCTGTATGACGAAAGGTCACTCTCCAGGTGGGCATTAGAAAAAAAGTCCTTTTATAGGATTAGCGTAAATTTTATATCAACTTCAGGAATTCATTTCAGGAATTCAATAGTAATACAGATCTTTAATTTACAAATATTTTTGTCGATAGGGATTATTTATAACATTTTTTCTTTAAAGTTTTTTCTACCAGTATTAAAATAATTCTAAAATGCGTAACTTGATAATTGAATTATTTAACTTGATAATTATCAAAAAAATATTGAATTGTAAAGTATATAAAATTTTATATAACTTTAAATTATTTAATTTAGTTATAAATTGAAATACACAAAATATAATCGAAATAAATTAAATGGTTGTCTGGACATAAAAGTTTTAAAATGCGATTTTCAAGCGTTTTTCCGAAAAGCGCTTCGATCTATTTTGTTTAAATTTTGATTATTCAAAGTTAAATGCTTCAAAATTATGTAAAAACATGAACACTGAACAACTCAAAATATTTTTGTGAATATTAAATTAAATAAAATAAAGTTGATAAATATTTATCAAAGTTTTTATTTATTTATTTATATATTATATTATTTATTTATTTGCATTAAGCTAATTTCAGCACCATAACTTGGCGAATTACATGAATTTGATTCTGTATTACATATCCTTCACACAAATTATTTAAAGCTTAGCCACCGAATTACTTTTGAAGATTGCATTTTAGAACGTGAGAACTAGATCATAAATTATAATGACTAGATCATAAATTATTGAGGATTTCTCATTTTCTTACCTGTTTTAATTAATTGATTAATTTTTGCGTAATAGACAACATTTTGCTTGCAATTTCTAATTATAAGTTAATTGTAACCGTTAGTGTACTAGACTAAAAAATATTCGAAAAGTTTATAGTAAAAAAATGGCAGATTCAGAGGTAAAACTAGTAAAATTAATAACAGTAAATAAATGGTGGTAAATTAATGGTATTTACAGAAACTAATCAGTGAAGTCTATTTACTAGTATGATCATTTACTTGATAATATATTATGTAGATTTTCTTGTTTTATCTATGTAAGTAAGTTAAATACGAGTACTACGATAAGGGACTATTTACTATTTTGTTTTTCTTAATTGTCCTTACAGAATTTTTTTCGCCATGTAATTTTTTAAAAATTAAAGTGATAGCTAAAGCATGAAAATATCGTCCAAAATTATGATTGCAATTTCGCTGCAACTTTATCTATTTATCTTTCATTACGCTGGGGAACAATATTTTCTTTCTTCTGTTGCATGAGATTCTTGAACGGATTTTGGTTATGTTTTCGTCGCTGATTTCAAATCTGAAATCGGCTTCTCTCTACAAGCAATAGTATCTATGCAGTTTAATAACATAATAGCCAAGATTTTTAAAATTCAATTATAAGTGCCCCCCCCCCACTTCTCTGCTACGTAGGGAATAGTAGGAAAAGGGTGATAATATATTTCAATTTATGATACAATGCATTAAAATCGTAATTTTTTTTTTGTCTTAAGTGATATTTTTAAAAGAGAAAAATTTTTTACATGCACTTATATAATCCTATACTTTCTTTACAAACTTATACATTCGTACCAAAAATAAACTAAACTAACAATATGTGTTTGGAAAAAAAATCTGTATCTATCGGAAGAAAACTAATTTTATGTTTGAAATCCCCGCTCCCGAATTAGGTAAGGTCAAGTTCTCGTATAAATGCAACAAAACGTTTGTTCCCCAGGGTAATTTTAAATCTCTCGTCTCAAGTTGAGATCTTTACAACTGGTTGAAACGTCCTCTTTACCCCTTGGGTACATTTGAAGAGTGAGACTCGTCATGCATTTATTACTAATAAATAAAAAGTAGTGACTAAAATATTTTGCTGTCAGTCTATTTCAGAAAGAAATAATGCATTCATAACTACCACATCTTATAAATGACAAAGCACTTAGTGAAGGTGTCAGGGTATATTTGATAGCTATTTAACAAAAAAAGCAATTGGCTGTTAAGTAATTTTAATCCTGATTATGTGCTCTAACTCCCATAAAAGTTTGTGCAACATTTATGCGACCCCCTGTTATATATAACGTTTTTAAACTTGTACATTTAGACAAAAAATTTCATTTAAAAAAATTATGTAGCTTCAGGAGCAAAACTAATTTTAGATTTGAAATCCGATTTGGATTTGAAACGAGTTAGGCAAGATCAAGCATTTGTATAAATACAACAAAAAATTTGTTCCCAAGTGTTATACATACTAGCAAAAATAGTTTACTTCATAGTTACGGATTTCTATTGTAATCAGCTATCTCATTAGTCAGAGTCAACAAATTATATTTCCTTTTAAAGCAGAAATGACTTAGTTTTGAATTATGGCAGGGTTAATGACTTAAACGTGACTAGATTTTTTTTTCCACTTTCGCTTTTCGTTGACAAATGTAGATCGTTTATTAGAGAAACAATTGCTTTTCAACAGATTTATTTGTTCTTTTCGAAAGAATACAACGCTGAGGAATTTTTTATTGTTATTATAAGTTGTTAACCTATTCCTTATCGAAGTTGCATTAGTGCATCACTTTACAGTATTGTAAAAAAGTATCTTTTTGGAAAACAAGTGGTTAAGATTTAGCACTAACTTTAAATTAATATAACTTCTATTGTAATAACCACTTTAGTTTTAAAAAAATGTACAATGAGCAAAAAAAGGACCACCCTGAATGTCATGCCCAGGTGCCCAGCAGAAATATCAAGACAAGACAAGACCCTGAATATCTTTGGATCTCTTCACTCTCTAGGACTCAATCTTAATGGTTCGAGGGAATAACCTCTAATAGGCTATTTAATTAGTGCAGGCGATATATTTAGTTAGGAAATTAAACACAAAAATATACTTTCTCTAAATAAACATAACCTTTTTTCGACGGATTCGGATTTTCGATCCCAGAAGTATAAGTTGTAGCCGAAGCTGAGAAGTATGATCCCAGCATTTTGATCAGAAAAACTGCCGAGATAGCTCGTCTTCCGTGGTATATTCGCTGGGCTCTATTGTTTTATTAGTGGATGTGGTTATTGATTGCAATTACTTATTATTTTTTTAAATAAATTAAACAAGTTTTAAAGGAATTAGCGATTTTTTTTTCTATTTTAATAATGCGGGGGAACTCTGAGTGCAGAGGGAGGGACCATAAACAGCATTTAATCCGTCATGAAAGCGTTAAAGTTAATTATACTTTTTGCGTATAGCAGAGCTTTGTAAGTGAAGTGAAAATTTTATGCACGCAATTATGAAATTCGTTGATCCAAAAATATTTAGGTGGTAAATATTTGTTATTCTATTTAATGATAGTCGAAAAAATTTTAAATTGCAAGGCATACAATTTTTACATCACTTTAAAAAAACACTTTTAAAAGACAAAATACAAATTTGATAACAAATTTGAAATCGGCCGTACAGTTCCGAAGAAATCGATTTTTAAAGAGAAGACATTTTTGGCCCGATGTACATGCGTAATTTCAGATCAGTAGATAACTATATATATTGCTAAAATAACTTGGTAAACAGTGGATTATAATGTCTTTTTCTCTCTCTCTCTCGTATGCCTGTTTAGGCAGAGAGGTGCGATTGTTCTTATTTTATAGTGGCGCCATCTATGGCCAAGAATTCGACTTCTGCCACACCCATACGTCACACCCGTTTATAGGGCGGACCCATTCATACATACATTCATTCATTCGTCCACAGATCCTAATTTTGACCTGAATCAGAGAACGATCAATCTGGAGATTGATCGTTCCCCCAGAGGTATTCAGAGGTTCCCCCAGAGGATCCAGTACTCCCAGAGGTATTGATTTGTTATGGGAACATGGAGGACTTTGCGACTCGACAGATTCAACGCCCATCAGTCACCATTTACTACACGGGAAGTCTTCGGCCGGCGGGGTTCGAACCCACGAACTCTCGGACAAGGGCCCAGAGCCCTACCAACCAGGCTATCCCGGCCTATAATGTCTTTGTTTCCCCGAAATAAACTAAAGCAAATAAAATCGGTAATTTATTAATTATTATGTCTTTGAAAAAAGTGCACTATAGAGTAAGAATAGAGTTTAGAAGAATGTAAGAAATATCTTTATTTTAACACATTGCAAGCAGGTCGCGTAAAAATACGTTTTTGTAATTTCTGCAATCCATACAAAAGTTTAAAAAGTGATAGCAAAACTACTTCGTTTCCACTTTGTAAATTATCCTTTCGTGATTTAACACAAACATAAGTGATGCAGTATATATCTGATCTTGTTTTATGAGCTGGGCGCCTGGGCCTCGCTGCGACCCCTATCCCATCCATCTTGCATTATTTATCTTTGCATAAGTTCTTTGAGATCAGCAGACTGTGTGGTAGCTGTCAAGGGGATTCAAGCACTTTGCTTGAATACCTATATGTAATAAGTCCTACAATTGTTCGTCGATTTTTTTTAATTAAAGTTGTAGCTATCATAACTAGTTTTCTCCAACTTTTAAGAAATCTTGCATACCACTTTTTCAAAGTTTTAATCTACAACAGCTGTGCTACACTTTTAGAAAAGTTGCCTGCATGCATTATTTTGAAAACTTTTATGCTAACATTTTATGGAAAATCAGGAGGAAGAGCTACTAAAATTCAGTTACTTGCTTTGATATAGTAAAACAAAAGAGCTGTGTTTTTTCTTTGATGCTGGTCGTGATCAATTTTCTCAACTACACACTGCAGTATATAATAAGGATTAATGAAAAGAAAAAAGATAAATTATTAAATAAAAATATTTTAAAACTGTTTTAAAAAAGAATTATTAAAAAGCTGGGGATCAAAATAATGATAATATATAATCTCCTCATCAGCTCAAGCGATAATATCCACAAAGAGGAGTGCTTTCTAAAATTGTATTAATACAGCCAAAGCAAAATATTTTAATACAATAGTCTCAGTAAGGAGCACACAAAAAATTTAAACTGAAAATAGAACAGATTAAGTAAAAAATGTACGAAATAAAACATATCAAACAAAAAATAGAAGATAAAATGCAAAAAAAAAAAAAAAAAAATACATAATAAAATACAAAATGTAATCTATAAAGCGAATAGTAAATTCAAATAATTTTAAGTTCCGGAACGTTAAAAATAAAACATTTACTATGCTATAATTTTTAAGAATTGCTAGACTCAAATAAAATTATGAAAGGATTTATCTTTAAAATATTTAATTTTAGTTTCATGATCACGTTTTAAATCAAGTGCTATAAATTTTAATAAATTAAAGGAAAGATGATGCTGAATGAAAATCATTTATCTTTAGAAGTATTTAGGTCAAGAAAAACTGAATTATATCTTCTTGCAGCTCGATGAAATTTCGTGTTGAAATTTATAAAAATAATGCCTTCTTTGAATCAAAATGTTATTTGAGTAAATAAACAGAAATTAAAATAATTCAAAGGTTTATTAATCAAATTACAAACGAAAAATTAAATATTCTTATCTCGTTATAAATTACTCACGTAAGCAAGCTAAGAACAATTTAAATATATATATATCAGAGTTGGCCAAAAATGTAATCGATTACATTTTTTGATTACAGTAATCAATTACTTGTAATCATGATTACAATTTTCAAAAATTTGATTACAGCTGTAATCATGATTACAATATTGATTACAGTAATCAATTGCTTATAATCTTGATTACAAAGTTTGATTACAGCTGTAATCATGATTATATAGTCGATTACAGTAATCAATTACTTGTAGTCATGATTCCAAGTAATTGCGTTTACAAGTAATCACAACAAGAACGATTACGAGTAATTATGATTACAAGTAATCAAAATATATGATTACATGTAATCATGATTACATGTAATTTGATTGCATGTAATTTGATTACATGTAATTATGATTACATGTAATCTAAATACACGATTACAAGACTATTGCATTCTTATAAATGATTATATTTTACAGTAGATAGTAGAATGTATTTTATAATGATACATTTTGCACGTATTAACATGTACTGCATTTTGTACGTATTTGTATACGTACAATGAATGTAACTAAAATGTATGCACATATGATTTTATCTAGTGCATATGTTCAGACATTTTAGTTTCATACACATGTACATACACTTATATTGTAGGTATAAAATATATGTACGTATGTATATAGATAATAATTACGTATGTATGTGCAAACAATGTAGACATGTGCATTTATACACAATGAATATATGCATTTTATGCAAATATTTGTGTATGTAAAATGTATATCTATGTTCATGTACGCATGTATATACAAGTACTTGTGTTTGTACGGACATACATACATTGTCTGTACAATGTATGTCCCATGCATGCATGTGCAATTTATTTATAAACAGTATAATATATCTATGCATGTACAATATAGGTATATCTGTAGGATGTACAATATATGTATGTATACATGTACATGATATGCATGTCCAGTGTATTTATGTACATATACATAATATTTTCATGCTCAATGTATGTATCAGAGTTGGCCGTTGATTACAGTAATCGATTACAACTGTAATTGATTACAGATAATTACAGCTGCGTAATCAATTACTTGTAATCACGATTACAAGTAATCAATTACTTGCAATCGTGATTACAACTTTCAAAAAATTTTGATTACAGCTGTAATCATGATTACAATTTTGATTACAGTAATCAATTACTTGTAATCCCGATTACAAGTAATCAATTACTTGTAATCACGATTACAAGTAATAAATTACTTGTAATAGTGATTACAACTTTCAAAAAATTTTAATTACAGCTGTAATCATGATTACAATTTTGATTACAGTAATCAATTACTTGTAATCATGATTACAATTTTGATTACAGTAATCAATTACTTGTAATCATGATTCCAAGTAATTGCGATTACAAGTAATCACAACAAAAACGATTACGAGTAATTATGATTACAAGTAATCAAAATATATGATTATATGTAATCATGATTACATGTAATTGTGATTACTTGTAATCAAATTATACGATTACAAGTTATTACGATTGTATACTATAGTCAAATTTTTTATGTAAGTATTCATGTGTTTGCATATTTTTATGTACATAGAATGTACGCACGCATGAACGTACAATTTGCGATTCCCATACTTACAATGTATGCACAAACGTTGTTTGTACGTACAAAATTCATAATTATATTGTAATATACTTAATGTGCAATGAGCATATGCTTAGTACATATAATTATGCATTTATGATACATGTACGCATGTATGTTAGTTTGTACAAAAAGGCAATGTTTTGTATCCTTGTATACATAGACAATGTATGTATGAACGTATATGAAAATAATGTTTATGCGTTTGCATGCTTTTATGTACTTAAGTACATATATTGTATAAATTTACGATAATAGCACGTATATACAATGTACGTATGTATATAAAATTGTACGTATTTACGTACAATATGTAAGAATGTTATTTAAAGGTGCAATATATGCACATAGTTGCGTAAATAAAATGGGTACATGTATACATGCATATTTATATGTACATCGATATATGTGCACTCAAAGTATGTACTTATGTACAACTTACGTATGTACTTGTATGACTACATACTTTGTTAATACTTATGCGCATGTAATGCATGGATGCACAAAAAATAGTTATATGCACAATGTACGCATGTACATACAACGCATACATGTACATAATTACAAGTAATGTACAAATACATGCGTACATTTAAATATATGTAATTACAATATACACATACATTGTGCATACATTAAAAAAATTTATATGAGTAAAGTTATTAAAATTTGTTTTAAAATTTATTCTAAGGCATATGAAACTCGCCCTCATAGTTTTTAGAAAGCAAACGATAATTTTATTTTGAATTTCTAAATATTAATTCCACACATAAAATTTACCGTTTTTCTTACCATTTAAAAAATTTCTATGAATCATGCATTATGTTATAAAAAAATAAATCTGTATTGTCAAACATTTCATGAAAATACCTGAAAATAACTTTTTATTCAGAGAATTTCAAAATGATATAGAACAATTAAAGATGAAAACTAAATTTAAATATCGTTTGATTTTGTCATTTAACTTGCTTGAGTCATTAAAAGTTAACTTACATGCATTTTATTTATTGCATTGTACACATATTTAGACATAAATGTAATGTACATATGTATACGTGTAATGTATGTACGCATGTACAATGTATGTACATACATTCATTGGACATATATACATTGCACCATATGCACATATATTATACTGTTTATAAATACATTGCACATGCATGCATGGGACATGCATTGTACAGACAATGTATGTATGTTCGTACAAACACAAGTACTTGCATATACATGCGTACATGAACATAGATATACATTTTACATACACAAATATTTGTATAAAATGCATATATTCATTGTGTATAAATGTACATGTCTACATTGTTTGCACATACATACGCAATTATTATCTATATACATACGTACATATATTTTATACCTACAATATAAGTGTATGTACATGTGTGTGAAACTAAAATGTCTGAACATATGTACTAGATAAAATCATATGTACATACATTTTAGTTACATTTATTTGTATGTATACAAATACGTACAAAATGCAGTACATGTTAATACGTGCAAAATGTATCATTATAAAATACATTCTATTATCTACTCTAAAATATAATCATTTATAAGAATACAATAGTCTTGTAATCGTGTATTTAGATTACATGTATTCATAATTACATGTAATCAAATTACATGTAATCAAATTACATGCAATCATGATTACATGTAATCATATATTATGATTACTTATAATCATAATTACTCGTAATCGTTTTTGTTGTGATTACTTGTAATCGCAATTACTTGGAATCATGATTACAAGTAATTGATTACTGTAATCAAAATTGTAATCATGATTACAGCTATAATCAAAATTTTTTGAAAGTTGTAATCATGATTACAAGTAATTGATTACTGTAATCAATATTGTAATCATGATTTCATAGCTGTAATCAAAATTTTTTGAAAATTTTAATCGTGATTACAAGTAATTGATTACTGTAATCAAAAAATGTAATCGATTACATTTTTGGCCAACTCTGATATGTAGTATGGACTGCCTTATTGCCATGTTTGAACATCTAGTCTCCATATGTTATAAAAGGAACAACAGGCAATTTATTATTTCCCAATTTATCCTGATACATAAATGAATTCATTTAAATTTGTATAAATAAACCCTGGTGCATTTTGTGTTAAAAAATGACTATAATACCAGAGAACTTTGATATTATTAATGCTGCAATATTTTGTTTAATTTTACACATAAGAAAACAGTTGCGCAACAGATAACATTTGTTAAGTACTCCAGTTACTTTTGAATTGCATAATTATGAAATGCGTGTTTTGGGTTAAGAAAATCACCATATTACAGGAGCATTTCAAATTCAAAAGGATTACAGTATTTTTTCTATTTTCAGCATGTGTCAAAAGTGAGGGCAAAAAATTCACCAAAATCAGTTGGCGAGAAAAATGTCTCCAAACATTCGGTGCAGATGCACAACAAATCAATTCCGAAACTTTAACAAATATTAAAGCGCTTTGCCATGAAATTGTACATTAACGAAAATTTATTTTAACATACATTCAGATGCCCCTTTTTTTTTACTTTTGTTTTCTAGGACGTTAATATGTTCTCGTTGTATCTTAATTTTCCTCTGTTTACTAACAGGAAAGCTCCGGGTTATATTATTTTTTATTTAATTGTAATTCCAATATGTATGTTAAAACAATTTATCGTTTGGTGTTTTTTATTCCTTATCAAAATTTTTGTTTTGGAATTTTCATTTATAATGCTGTAAAATGGGAATAAGTGGAAAGAAGTTTAATGAATACCACCAGGTAGTTCTTGCAATTAGTTTTCATGGTCAGAGGGCAGCAATTGGCCACAAGGCAGCAATTTGTGCAGGAATATAATACCTATCTTTAACTGTTAATGCAGCAATATTTTTACTTCCTTTTAACAACATTTTACATTTTATTTGTATCATAATTACTTAATTAATATGTTACTCTTTTCTGCAGATTGTGTTAATATGTTACTCTTGCATATAATTACTTAATTAATATGTTACTCTTTTCGTTCTCTTATTATTTATTGAAACACACTTGTTGTATAACAAACTATTAAATTTTATTGGTAAAAAAATTGTTTTTTTTTCTTTAAATAATAAAAAGTAAAAAAAAAAATATTTTTTCACTAACTTTAATTCCTCTGAACTTTTTTCTTTCTGTTGAACAGAATACTATACTAACAAAAATAATTGTTGAATAACGTCAATATCACAATAATGGGTATTAACTGTCGCTTCTTTAAAGCGAATTTTTTTTTGCTGCTTGAAACTGATTGTTAAACAAGGAAAATTAACAAAACGGTTCTTTTTTCATTTCGTTGGCTAAAGTAATTTCAATTATTTTGCTTATTTCATATTAATTATTAAAAATGGCGATGATATTTCCATATTGTGATATGTCGCTGCAAATGGTTTCTAAATTTGCAAATTTGTTTTACAAAAAGTGTATATAAGTTTGCCCAGGGTAGGCTACTAGTTATATCCTTCAAATTGTTCTCATTTTAATATCTTTTTTTTAAAGTTAACCCGGGAGTTTCAAAGACTTGACAATTATTCTGCAGCAGATCACGATAGGGAAATCTTCCTAAAATGGTTGTCACTTAAAATAATAATAATAATAAAAACAGTTGAAATTACTTGTGCTCGGTTATTTTACATTGACAACTTTTTCGCCTGGTTGAGCGAAAAGAAAATGTACCAAATTAACTACTCATTTGAAAACTTAAAATAAGGAATAAAAACAGAGACAGATTTATTTTTTTTTTTGTTTTTTTTATTACTTCATTTTTTTTTTTTTTTTTAGTTGCAATTATTAAAAGATCAAGTTAGAACTCGGTTGTTTAGAATACGACCGCTTCTTAATCTTGATCATAATATGTTCCAGTCCATTTATCAAATCCAGTTCCGGTCCATTTATCAAGTCCAGTTTAACATAGAAACGTAATTTACTACAACATGCTCTTCAAATCAAGGAAAGCTAGATGTTGGACCATTGATATTTTCCTCTATTTTTTTCAGAGTCGTAATGGTGTCATCTATCAACAGATCCAATATGGAATCGGCTATTTGCGATTTAACCATTACTTCCTCTTGATCATAATTGATCCAATCTGGCTCTTCCTCTCTGATCTCATCTATCAAAATGTAATCCACAAGGTCTCTATCCTTGCATCCTAGTTTCATAACGGACCACGGAGGTCTCTTATTTTCCCATGCATTTATTTGATCTTTTGGTAAGAGCCCTAAAGTTTTTTCCACTTCTTTCTGAAGCACGGGCAATATTTTATTTTTATCGCATGGGAGAGTTGGCTTTGGAGTCAACTTTTTTGGCTTCAGCCATGGTTGAGGCACTTCTTGTGTCTCTCTAAAGAGATATTAAATAACTATTAGGAAAGTATTTTAACTACATGACACAGTTTAAATCTATGAATGAAATAAAACATTTTTAATGAGTTACGATGAAAGTAAGGGATTGTTGACATTGGTGATCGTCTCCAACTACGAATTTTTTTTAAATGTTCCAGTATGTCTGCTTGTGCAAATTTATCTTACAAGACAAGCTTTGAAAATATGTATGAATCAAGTATAACAATGTTCTTTCTTCTTTTCAATTTTTATCGTTACCCAGTATTGTATTTTCATTTTACAACAACCAATTTGGACCAGTTTGATCAAAAAGTTAAATATTTAAAACTTAAATAAAGCAGTAGAACACATAAATATTCTTGTTTGATACTAGAGACCTAAATTTTGTGTCTTCCTTATCTATTTGTCTTCATTTTTCTTTATACAATTATTAATTAAAGTTCTTTTTCAAAAAGAACAATTCGTTTTTCTGGCCCTGTACTTTTTGTCTTCATAACTGTGCATTTTTAAATATTAAAAATAAGAAAAGCTGCCAAGCATAAAAAAAATATAAATATTGGTTGTTTAATAAATATTTTATTATTAATTATAAACGTTCTCTTGTGGTGCAAAGGTCAGTAAAGATCTTCTGTAACTATACCCTTAAATCTAGTTGCAGGATTAGGGCAATTTAAGCTGTAATATTTTAACACCCATTTGTTCCTTTGTAGTTCTTCCAGACAAGTATTCAAATTTACAGTATTTTTACTAGTTAAGATCTCAATGCAGAAAAAAAAATTATTTCCTAGAGGAAAATTGTAGCATTTTGCACTAAAATCATTTTTCAAAAAGATTTGAAAGTGATACGTAATATTTTATTGACACAAGCCTTTCAATTTTAAGTTAAGAAATGTTACAGAAATGTTTTACTCACTGATATAAATCCACCAAAATCTCTTTAGAGACATCAAATATCAAATCCAAATATGCAATTTGGCATGGATTTGTAAGCCCCAACGTGTCTACCACAACATCAAATTTAGGATCATTGATGTCCACTAGCATGCTTCCTCTCTTTTTAGAATCAATGAATACATCAGCTAGATGTTCCATGATAAAGCCAATACTTTTTGTCACCTGAGCAATGGGATCTTTCTGATCGATTGCAATGCAAACCTCCTTCTCTGATACAGATTGCTCTTTTTTAGTCACAGTTAAAATTTCCTGTGGCCCACCAAAGACACCGAGCATGTCAAGCAATTCTGCATCCGTCAACATTTCTCCAGAAAGAGCAAAAGTTTCCACAGATGTTTGATCAGGTTTATTAGTCAACATCAATTTTAAGTTGACTTGAAGTATGTCAAGCAGCTCATCATCCGTCAACAGTTCTCCCAAGCTGGTAAAATTATCCACAGTTGACGGTTCTATTTCATCGACCAACATTGGTCTCATATTGACACCAAGCATGTCAAAAAGTTCTTGATCACTCAGAACTTCCAAGCCATCATAGTTTTCAATTGCATCAGCTTTAGTTCTTTCATTCGAACTTATCTCAATGCTGATGCCTTTTTTGAAAATAAAAAGAAATGAAAGAAAAACCTTTAACAAGTACAAACATGGAAATCATACTAATAAAAACATACCTTAACATATTTCTTACTTGAAACGTAGAAATTTTTTACGTGTCAATCGTTTGGATAAAAGATCTTAATTTTTATTTAAAACCTTAACAATATTCATGATCTTGATTTTATTTCAAAACTAATTTGCAAAAAAATATATATTTCCACAGACAGATTTAAATAATATGTTACTTCCATTACTCGCCATTATTTTAAATTGACTTAGTGTAAAACAAATGCCCAATATCAATAGAAATGAAGATGCTGAACATATTCTTCTTTATTGTAGTCTGTATGCGAGTGCCCGAATGAATTTAAAGACTGATTTGAGACGTCTTTCTACTTGTTGACCACCTGTCTTATCAGAACTGGTCAAAAGTATTGAAAGTCTTGCGGCCTTGCAGAATTTTGTTTTTAATGTAAATTTGCAAATTTTTCTTCTTTTTGTTTTTTACTTACAACTGTAAGCCTCATGTTATACGTGCATGAGGAGTTTTAAGTCGTTTAAATAAAATAAAAAAAATATCAATAGAAAGTGATTTTGTGCATAACATATCCCCCTCCTATTAGGGGGAATAATTAATACATTGCGCCTTTTTTTTTAAACCAATCAATTCGGTAAGATATGATTAGGGAATTATCTTTCTAAATGAATTAAGCTGCTGCAGCATTCTTCGACAGTTAATGTTAAAAATGTACTCAAAAAATACAATCAATGAATTAGCCACTAGGCTGTGGTTTCTAAGGTTTTTCGCTTGATATTTGACCCTGGAAAATAAATTGTAAATCATGATTTTATTTCTGAAAGCTAATCTCGGTAAACATGATATGCGGACATGATAGGTGTCCACCTCACCGCATTGTTCACAAACCACCCTGGGCTAACAGCCATGAAGTTCTTGAACTGCAAGACGATGCCCATTCTAATTTAAAGCAATAGATAATGCAGACTTAGTTTTTTTGCTACAGTGTTGTCTTGTTCTCATTATTCACATGACTTGTGAATAGTAGAATTTGATTTGTTATGTCACTTTAATCACTTTCTATCCAGCTACATGTTCATTCGAAGTACAGAATTTCAAAGAGCAGTTCGCGAGATTTTCTAAGACTTTCTCAAGAATTTTTAGGACAGATAATTGATACCAGCCAAGGGATCAAGGGATATATATATATATATATTTGATTGTTATCATTCCTTGTTTCCCATATTATAAAGAAATTATGCTACAATTTACGCAACTGATTATTGTGCAAGCTGTCTGCGTATTCAAATTTTACAAAGGATCATTAAATAATTAACAGGCTTATGAAGAAAAATAGTGACTTACCATCTTTGTATGAAAACTCCTCTCTCGAATCAATTGATTCCTCACAACTCAAAGTTTCAGCAAAATTATTTGACTGAAAGATAAATGAAATAAAGATGACATTTTGCATTCATTTCATAGAAGTATGTACGAGAAAAAAACAATAAAAGAAGTTTCAAAAATGCAATCGGAAATATCCAAAGCTAAATCAAAACGATTAATTTTGTTCAGGATTACATTAGCATGAAATGATCAAAATAATTTTGCTAAATAATAATAATTTGAAATGTGTTTGTATTTGAAACTTGATAGAGTAAAAATTTGCAATTTGTTGCCTTTCTTATTTTTGTGCTTTATTTTCATTTTCTTTTCCTTTTATGTTTTTGCAGAAAGCAGTGGAAAATTACTTAAAAGTGAGAAGATATTAATTTCAAATATTTCATCCTTAAACGTACATCAATTGTATAAAAAGATATCGATGCATATTAAGATAATTGAGATGCAATTTACAATAAGTATTAAGTATAATTATAAATATGTAAACAGAATTAAAACATAAAGGGTAAGATATTGAAAAAAAAATTCGGGAAAAAATTGTCCTAAAAATTATTACCTTCAAAAACTTAAATACCCTAAAAGATATAGCATTTCATAAAAATCTATTAGTTTGTAATACTTTATTTAAATAAATATAAGTACAAGAATAGAAAAATCTTTGCCTTATCGAGAGTCATAAAGTGATTATAAAAAAGACTAGAGCCTTTCGACTAAATAAAAAATTTTGATCAAAGCCAACCACCGATGTTTGGCTGTATATCACTTTTAATTTATGGCGAATCTAATAACTGACTGAAATACTAGTTTAGCCAGAACGCTAATAGCTTTCGTATTTGTATGAGGAATGTTACCATTTACCTGAAACTCCAAATCATCATCCTCACCACCATCAACATCACCATCGCCGCCACAGCAGCACAAATTAGCGAAAAATCGCTTTATCCGTTGAAAATATTCCATAATGGAATCAAAATCGCTTTTTAATAACTCTTAAATAAAAATCAAGTTATCGCCCCAAATGCAAGCTTTGGAATGGCAGAAATATATTTCAACAATGTGATTGTTAACGTTTTAAACAATGATTTTGTTTCGTCTTATTTTCTGAACAATTAAAAAGTAATATTTTTTCAATTAATGACATTGTTAAGAAGTTTTACAGAAAAAAGCTATTGTTAATATTATTACATTGTTTCAGTATGGTTAGGTAGGGGGGGTGCACAATCTTCTACATTGAAGGAGCAGTTGGACAATTTTATCTCTGTTTGACCACTTAAAGGTCGCAAATAATTCTCAATTAATTTGGTAAAAATAAGAGAATAATGTACTTTTAAATTTTAGAATTTATTAAAAAAAAGCTTAAATCTAACAACGGTTTTTAAATCAACATTTTAAACCCCAAAATTGCACGAAAATCGAAGAATCGATTTATACACCGATAATAAAATCGGACACTCGTTTATCGGGAAATATCGATATCTGGAAATATCGATTATACATTATAAACAATGAGATAGATATCAAGAACTTTGTATCAATTTTTACAGCATAGACTTTTCAAAAACTATTTTGAATATATTGAATGCAATTATCTTTGATTTTTCTTTTACAATATTTGTTTACACGTGAAGGTCTTTTTTTAAAAAAAAAAACATTAATTAAGTTTAGAACAAAAATTACCGAGAAAATTAAAGATATTTGATTCATGAGTATTTCAAAATATGCAACAAAATGATAATTTTTAAAACACAAAGGAAAGCTACACATAATTTAAATATTCCAGAATATCATCTATGTTGGATTCAGTAACGTTAAAACTGTTGTCATACATATTCAACTCTGTAATGGATTCTACTTCATTCTTTATCTGCTGAATACCACGAAAAATCGTCTTCACCCCATCCACAGAATTCGATATTTCGAACTTTTTGAACGGTATTACAATAACATTTAAACACATTATTTCTCAAAGTCTAGTATATCTCTGTTCCACAGTAAAAAGTTCATTAATGCAGGTTGATTGTTCTTAAGGGTTACCTTCATTGTGTTCAAAATTTTATGGAAGGAATATTGTTTTGCTAATGATTTTAATTTTTGTCAGTGTAACTTTATTGATGCGATAAGACCGCTTGTGTTGTCGTCATGAAAAACGAAATGATAACTAAAATTTAAAATTAATAAAAATGATCCTTGCTGATATAATTATGCGGAAGAAAGTTATTAATTATGAATGATGAGCTGCGATGGCTTAGGGGATAGAGCTTTCGCTTCCCAATGAGGTGAACTGGGTTAATAAAGATAAAGATACATTTTGCGAAGTAAGTTACGGTTTATTTAAAACATTTTACTTTCTAACAATTTTTTCTTGTTCCTAAATTTATTTAAATGTAGAATAAATTACATATTAACACGAATGACATGTTCCATCAATCTTTTTAAACAAAGAAAAAATTGCGAAAAGCGTTATTAATATAGATTTTTTAAGTTTTCTGTTTATAGTAGAATTCAATATATGAGAGATTTCAAAAAACAGCAGTAAATAAAAATATGTCAGAAATACGTTTTGCGTATAATAGAAATGAAAGTCAAAATAAAAAATTTTTGAGTTCATCAGAAAATTTATTATATTTCTACATACATGCTGAAAAATCTTCTGACATGAAAAAACAAGAACAATAAACACGAGAAACTTTAGGAAAAGCGTTGTGATGACGTCAGAGTGGATCGTCTTTAAGTATTATAGATCATGGTTCAAATATAAATAATAAAGAAATAATACATATTTAAAAATCATAAAAAAAATTGTCCATTTTTGTAAATTTTTAATAGAGCGCTGGAGTAAGTTTTAAAATATTAAAAAAAATATTTCCAAAAACGCTTTTCCTTTTCGCAATACTGTGGTTTTTCTTCGTGTTGTCGTGTTGAACCATTTTCTGAATTACCACACATAGTTGGTTAAACGTGACCCATTAGTAATTGAAAAATGTTGGTAATTTACAGCAGTTGGGAAAATTGCATATGGTATTTTATGAGACAACTAAGCCTTCATAAAGTGTTCTCCCTGATTGCACTTTTTAGAACGATCTTAGTAGTTCGGAATCTTTTCTTATGCAATCTACCAGGCTCTTTTTGAGAATTCGGATAGTCCATGCATGGCAGGTCTGTTGGGGAGCTAGATGGGTGATTTACCATCATCTAAGCTCTCGGTCTAAATTATAGTAGTGTAGAGCAGAGGTTCTCATCCAAAGGAATCTTTAATGATTGATCTTCTTTTTTTTTATTAAAATAGTATACCTTTCAATTACTAGGAAAAATATTTTCAGAAACTGCAGTAAGTTTCGTAGAAGTAAGAACTTACGGTTAATTACATTTATTTAATAAAAATATCTAATATTCCTGTTCGTTTCTCTGATACAATTTAAGTACATTAATGTTCATAAAGTTGTGGAAAAATTTAAAGAGTGGTAGCAAAATTAGGAACGATTAAATTGCTTTAGTTTGTTTTAATCATTAATAATAGTAAATTCTTCCAAGTAAATATAAAATTGATTAAACAAATCAATTAAAAATGATTATTTATTTAAAATAAGTTATAAAACTGACATCACTTTTTAATTTTTTACCTGCTACAGTTATCAATATTTTTAAAATTAAAATATCAATGATTTTTTTATATTGATTATAAATTGAGAGAAAGAGCTTAATATGAAACTAGGAGGCTCCGCCCCCTGCTCGCGAACGCTCGCCAACCCCCGAGAATTGCTACGCAATCCTATGTGGTTCACGCCGTGAACCATGGCTCGCTGCGCTCACTCGCCAATGAACACAATGTTCTAGCACAAAGACATAGTATATTATCATCAAAGACATAGTATTTTATCATCAAAGACATAGTATTGTACTTATGTAGAAGAATTCTATCAATGTTCTTATTGGCTTTTAAAAAAGTATATTAGCCATTTAGATAGTACATGGTGAAAAAATCAAAACATTAGCTAAATGAAAAACATATTAGCAAAATAAATTATCAAATATTGCAGTTACTCACCTAAATTCCACTAAATGTGTATAATAAATTAGTTAGTGCTAAAAATTCTGAAAGTTTTAGAAAAAAAAAATTATTATTTAAAAATATAAACTTTAAACCCTAACCTAACTTTTCCTTGTGAGATAATAACCCTCAAAAAGTCTTTCATTTTCAAGAACACAAAAATTTGTTTTATCGCCAAATGAAATATTTTTTGGTGATCAGCATTATTGAAATCAATTTCTATATTAATTAACATTTGTGATAAAGTACATAACATTTTAGAACAAAATAAGGATGTTTTACATAGAATAAATTAAGATGCGTGGCTTTTAGAAGAATGCATGGCTTTTACAGGGCTAAAGAGAATAGAAGGGCTGGTTCACTCCTTTGAAGTAGCTCTCGCCACGCCAATCCTCCGATTTTCTCTAGTGACGTCACTTTGGCGCAAAGCTCGCACTTTTACTTCAAGAACGGAGCTTTCGGCCTTACTAGCTTTAACTAATATTGGAGCATTTCTTTTTGCGACTTATTCTAAGACATTTGTTATTTTCTATAATGACTTTCCTCAGTTTTTGCAGCGAATTTACAAGAAAGTAAAACTATTATCGAAATGCCAGCTTGCGCGATTGCAACTTGAAAAAATTTTGATAGAAAAACAAATGGAAAAAATATAATTTTTCGCGTGTTCCCTAAAGTAAATGAACAACTATGTAAAGAATGGATTCCGAAATGACACAGTTAATATAAAACAGCAATACGTTTATTCTGTCGTTAAGAACTTTTATAAAAATTCATTATCTAAATAGAAACCGCCTCGTTACTTCAAAAAGAAAGGTAGGTGAAAAAAATGGATAAAGTCAAAGAAAATTAAAATGTAAATAAAAAGTATGAATAAAATATATAGTATATAGTTGGAATTCTTCTAATTTCATAACATATTTTTTAATGTAGTTATTCTTAATATTTATGATTTTTTTTTAAAAATTATACTCTCTTAAATTTAAATATCTATAAATTACACCATCGTAAATTTAAATATCTATAAACAATTGTAAAATTTCTAATGTTATTATGAACCTAAATTATTATTTTGTTTCAGTAATTATCGTTTAAGGTTGATGTTTCCTAATGATAAACGTATGAACAAATGGCTATTAACGGCATATTTTAAAATCTGGGATTCTAAATTTAACTCAACTTATTGTTATAAAAGAATATGTAGATAAAAAAGTGTCGATATATACTTTCATTTTTCTTAATAATTAAAGTTAAAACTGAACTTTTTAAAATAAAGTATTTATAGTGTCATTTTCGCCAACTAGTAAAATATTTTTATAAGTTTAAAATGGTATTTTTTTAATATACTGGCCAAGAAAGTTTTTTTAAACTATGTTTATGAATGGAAATAATGTGTCAATTACGTAAAGTTTGAAAGCTAATAACCAGAAAAAGTCTAACTTGTTTTTACAAAGAGAAAGATGCAAAGTTATCATAATATCTTTGCGTGCGATCTTCCGAGATCTGTGGACGCAGCGACGTCATGAGGAGGGAAATCGTAGCTTCAGTTCTAAGAGCGGAGTGAACTAGCCCTTCTATTCTCTTTAGCCCTGGGTTTTCAGACCCGAGAAATACCACCACGTGGAGGTCGCCATGCTGCATTTCTAATCGGGGAGTTTTGATTTTGGCAGTTCCCCTTGCCTACTGCCAATAGAAGTTTCAATTAAATTTTTTCCAAAAAACATTTTTTTCTGCAACGCTCTAAGAAATTAACACTAAGCACTTAGAATTTCTTTGAAAACACAATTATAGATTTGGCATCTTGGAGCAATTACTGAAAGGCTGTCAAATGACTTAACTCTTGACAGGTATAACATAGGGTAACAGGGTAACATAAAGTTGTCCATGACTAAAAACTTGTCTTGTTGTAGTCAATACTAAACTGATTTTCTCAAAAGTCTGACCTTGTGACTTATTTATAGTCATGGAGAAGGCCAGCCTAATTAATTCCTAATTGAGTTTAAATTAAATATTATCATGTTTTTAGGGCATGAATCTGAATTGAACAACCTGATAATGCTCACACTGGTTATTGTTTCCGTTTTTAAAAGCGCTATACGTTGAGCCACCTCATGTGACATTTGCCATGTGACATTTTTAGCAGCAATCATTGGTCGATTTTCTAACGTTGCTATTCGGGGATCTAATCCTATTTATAAAATATAAGCTAATAATAATGAGGCTTTTTTTTGGTGCCGTGTAAGAAAAATATATACATAGATAATAATAATACACAAATAATGATGTGAAAAAAGTGCTTTTAAATTAACACATTCACTCTCTTAAATAACTTAGGTCAATGAAGATTTAGTTCCTTCTTTCGATAATTGGTAAAACAAATATTTTATTATTAGCTTATATTTTATAAATAGTAAAACAAAATATTTCATTTCTATTATGGTGTCCTTATTAGTTCAAACTTCTGATCTAGATCTGAAATTACAGATTTGCAAAATTTCACAAATTAAATATAGACCGTGCATGGTACGGGTAAAACATGTGAATTTTATTTAACTAACAATATACTATTATATAACCATAAACTTGTGCTACCATACTAGGATAGATTTTTTAAGATGATACTTAAATTATTATTGAAACTGAAAGAATACGCTAAAATTCAAGTTTTTTCGACAACTTTCATATGCATAGATGGCCACAACTCGATGGCCACAACTGGAAAAAGAATATGGTGATAAATGTTTCATGTGGCTATTGGAAATTTTAAAGAGTTCATCTTCACGTTGACTTTACGAATTAAGTCAGGAAGACTTAACATCTATATACATTTCTTTTAATTCAAAAAGAAAATTTGGGTAGGTTAAATTTAAAAAATAATTTGTTTCAGCAATCTTTTTCTCCAACTTTTTTTAAATTCTTCCCGAGTCTGTTTAACTAACGGATCTCGGGTCATATACATATACTTTTGAATTATTGATTCATTTTGATTGATTTTTTATTGTCTATCTCTTTTACGAAAGTTTAAGCAAATTGAAAAGGGAGCGAAAGTTCTTTGGTTTAAGAATGCATTTGGGTGTAATGTAAAAGTGCTGCCATCTCAACTAATACAACGTTAGGAACAAACTACAACCGGCCACTTAAGCTGGTGCCTCGATCAGAAATTTATCTAACATTTAACTGATATGAGTGGACGGAGTTTGTTCTTAGTTCATATAAAAGAATAAGCGGTGCTAAAGAAGATTCGAGGCGGAAACTGTAAATTTTAAACTTCTTACGGGGATTGGACAAAAGTATGAAAACATTCCTGTGTTAATTTGATGGAAGCTTCTTATCCTCCTACAGTAAATATTTTGGAAAATCAAAGTCAAAGTGTAAGCACATTTTAAAACATCATGATAAAAGATTTTAATGCGATTTTCCAGTCTAGAGGGCCAATTTAAGCCACATTTTTAACATGTTCCTTTTCGGTTAAATATAAGGATAAGTTGTATAATGGTTTCATGGTATTATTTCGTCATTTATCTGCTACATTTTAAATTGTTCTAGGCCGAAATAATTATAAATTAGAATATACAAACAATGCCGAAGATAGCAGTGCACGCTGAGTACTGTTAGACGGATGAAAGTTCGATTTTCATATTGTGTTCTCTGAAACATACGAGATAAAAAAAATTAACAATTACATACGAGTGTAATTATAGTTTAAACCAAAAAAAATCTGAAAAAAAAGGCAATTTTCAAAAAATGACGATAATTTAAAAATTTTTTTTATCACAAATTGACTTTTTTGGGACATAAAAGATTTAAGTTATGGTTTCAATCATAGTCTAATCAATTCTCTACAAATTTTCAAAGTGACATCAAAATCGATTTAGTAGTTTTTCTACAACCCAAACGTCCAAACAGAAGAAGACATGATTTTTGGGAAAGCATGTTTAAAGTTTTTATTATGTTTTTCTCCAGTTTTTTATGTCTTTACCATGAATAGGCTATGGTTGGGTCATTCAGAACGCTTTAGTTGAACTCATACATTTCATTGACTTGAACTGCTAACTGAATTTCTGCCACATCCATACGTCACACCCGTTTATAGGGAGCGCCCATTCATACATCCATTCATTCATCCACAGATAGTAATTTTGACCTGAACCGGAGAACGATCAATCTCCAGTTCAGTGCCCCAAAGGTGCTTATTTGTTATGGGAGCATGGAGGACTTTACGACCCGACAGATTTAACGTGTACCAGTCACTGTTTATTACCGCCGATTGGATTCGAACTCCCGTTCTCACGAGCGAGAGTCCAGCACCCTGCCGACCAGGCTCTCCCGGTCCTATTTATATACCTGAGAGATCAATATACCACAGAGCAGCGACTCCTAAATAGTGTTTCGTGGAATCCTAGGGTTCCGTAAAAGATTCACAGGGGTTCCAAGAATTTACATTTTTAAACCAGTAATGATTTTTGAAATCTGTAATTATATTTATATCTAAACAACAAACTATAATTTATTTGATATTTTGATTGTTTTTATAAAATTATTTAAGTAAAATGCCAGTTAAAAAATTATGTAACAAAATTTGTAAGAAATTGCATTAGTATTTCTAGAACTTTTCAATTCAAAATAAAATGATCACAATCAAGAATGACAAATTATGTTTCTCTGATAACTATTCTCATTTTTTATAAGAGTTCTTTTCCAAAATCCATAATTCACAGCTTATTTTAATCATTTTCATTAAATGTGTGCACCAAAAACAAATTCAGAACTATACTAGATACTACTCCAGGCCTGTTAATTCAAACTATTCGACATAAAATCATATTATTTTTAAGAGTTTTATTGATAAAACGATTATTGAAAAAAAAATTATTATTCACATTAAATATTATCAAATAATCTTTCTTTGGTTAGTATCTTGACAACTTCTAATAAATTTTATTGATTTAGTAAGGGTTCCACCCAAAGATAGTTTAGAGTTCCGTTGACGTGAAAAATTGGGAACCGTTGCAATAGAGATCACTAATATTGCAAAACAGTTTTGTTTTTCTTAGCTTTGTTACAATATTTTAAACTTTTCTATCATTTTATGAATCTCGTTAAATGAGCTCTCCAACATTTTAGAAGCATCGGAACCCGATAAATTTGTTGCAAAGTGTGTTACAATCTCACGTTTCAAAAGATGTTCTATATACGTTACATTCAAGGGCAATATTTAGCACGATTAAGATAAGAAACAATTTAAAAGGCAATTACCTTACGAAATTACCGATTTAGAAGAAAATAAATCTTAAAAACATAGTTTCTAACACTACCGTTTTTTTTTTTTTTAGAAACTGAACACAATTTACTTCGCGTTCTTTAGTTTTCTAGAATTCTCCAATAAATTCTACACTTTACTGTTGATTCGACATGAATTTTAGCCTGTTGACGGATGGAACGTAGCTTAAATTCGTCCTTGCTTTCATTTATCTTTTTTTTTTGCCTCGGGGCTTTGACCTATTACTTAAAGAAAGTGTTTTCTCTCTTAATGTAGCATTTTTGTTTATATGACACGTAGTGCACAACGTTTCAAAGAGGACAATCCACATTCCAAGATTTTTATTAGAGCCCGAATTCGCAATTTTAATAAAACGATTTGTATTCGTCTTAAAAATACGAGATATCATCTATAAGATCGTCTAATTATTTGTTGCCGGCACCATGTCGAGGTTGAACAGCATTTAGTAACCAACTGTTAATGTTTGAAATGAACATCTTGCAATTTAAGTTTCTGTAAGCATGAGTTAACATTGTTATATTTTAAGTTCCATTTTTTTTTCATTATTTAGTTGAATGCCATCATGTTTGTAAAACAGCTGTTGGCAAGGTTGTTTGTTTTTAGAAGTTGTTAATTGGATTACTAATGAGACGGCATCTTCTAATATCTCGTGTTCCATTTTAAAGCGAATAGTTATCTGCTGCGAGGTTCTTCAAAACAAATAGATTAATAAAAATTTTCTGTAAGGTAGATGTATTTTTCAATTGGTGATAAATAAAGCCAACTCAATAAATAATTAATAATTTATCAAAAAAATTCTTCTTCCTTTTATTTTGAACAAATAATCTGCAATTCAAGGTTTTTCGTTTGAGTCGAAGTTTGCAATTTTACGAGTGATTTATATTCGTCGTTAAAATATGAGGTATCATCGGTAAATCTTCTCAGTGTTTGTTTCTGGCATCACGTCGAGAGTAACCCAGCATCATGTCAAGAGTCATGTCATTTAGTAACCAACGATTAACTTTTTCAATGATTATATTATTTAAGTTTCTGTAAGGCAGGAGTCAGCATTATTGCATTCTTTCAGATCATAGATTCAGTATCATTCAGTAACCATCGATAAACTTTTTCAATGAACATATTAGTTAAATTTCTGTAAGCATGAGTCAGCATTATTGCATTCCATCAGATCATAGATTCAGTATCATTTAGTAACCAACGATTAATTTTTTCAATGAACATATTAGTTAAGTTTCCGTAAGAATAAGTCACGATTATTACATTCAAAGTAAAGTTTTTTTTTTATTATTTAGTTTAATACCATCATGTTTATGAAATAGGTCTTGGTTAAATTGTTTGTTTTTAATAGGATTTTGAAGCAAACATATATCTGCTACAAAATTTATTAAAACATATAACGTAATAAAATCATTCTTTAAGGTAGATTATGATCAGCAACAGGCATTAAATTAAGCCATAACTATCTTAATTACGATAATACTTTATCTAACGAATTATGAATTTTTATTCATTTTACCTCTGAACAAAGCATGACTTTAAGTAATTTAAACGGTAGATTTTCCGAACTCTGTTCTTAAATACAAATCGTTGCAGTTCTACTTAAAATGGGTATTTTCTTCTGTAGCTACCACTTATTGTATTTTTTTTTTTGGGGGGGGGGGGAGATTCGAAGTAAATATATAGGTCTTTATATTATAAATAATTACAGTTGGTAGGTCATACATTTTGGTTAGTCTTGTTTTCCCTAAATAAATTATATTAAGAAAAAATTTAAACATATATTTTTAGAATATACCAGCCTTGTCAAATTAGTTATGCCCAAACTTAAGCTACCGCTTTTTATTTTTTTCCATCCTGTTTCAGATTTCATACGAATATATGCATGACTCGCCCGTCCCGAAAAGGTTAATAGGCATATTTGAGGTCACGCCCTCAAACAATTAAGATTGAGTTCTAGACCGGGAAGATCCTATCATTAAACCAATGGTTATTCAGAGTGGTATTTTTTATTATTATTTATTTATTTATTTCATTTTGTGCTCACTGCAGTATGTAGTTACAAAGATTTAGTCTTTATGTTAGTTTAAGCAGCATGTAAAAGTACTCAGAATGCAAAAGGTTAAAGCGTAAAAAATAAAATATATCCATCATCTTGCTCATGCAATCCCTTTCTCCTAATCAACCTCAACATTTTATATCATAACGTGTAGGAATTTTCAAAAAGTTTTGAGAGTATGTAACTTAACACTTTAACTTTTAAAACAATGAAATCTTTTCATCACATTAAAATGATCAGATTCACTGAATTCCGAAACGTACTTAGTCGAGTATTTGGGTCGAAGGAGTTAAATACGAATCCGTTAGTTTTGCTTTTGGTTTTGAAGCTTAGAGAATCACTAGTGAAAGTTTATAACATCACTATAAACAATTTTCATAATTATCGGACTGCAAAATTTCACTAATTTCATAGATTATTTTCGAATGGTAGTGTGACAAAAAAAAAATTTTTTTTTCCATATCTGATAACAAATTGCATATCTGACAATTTTTTCTCAAGCTGTAGTAAAATGACAATTGAATTACAATTGTTAGCAGCTATATTTTATATTCATTTTCCCAACAACTAAACGTTCGTTCGTTCGTTCGTTCGTACGTTGTAGTGGAACTGGGCGTTTGAAGCCCTACGGCCCTTAGCAACTAAACAACCTTATCGTGCCTTTATATGTATGTTTAATTTGTTCAGATAGATTGGTAGTGAAAATAATTTTAAATTATATTTATTAATTCAATATGTGAAAAGGAAGCAAAAATTTTGCTACCACTTATATATAAATTATTTATAAATATAAATTATTTATAAATATTATTTATAATTTTAAATTAACCATAGTACACATATTCTCACATTCCTTTAACTCACCCTCCCCCCCTTTTGTATGTATTCCCAAACCCAAACTGTAAATATTCATTAGTGTTTATTTTCCCATTGTACTTTAATTTTACCTTTTTCCTGTACTTTTTTATAACTTGTAATTTTGTTATTACCTAATAATGGCAAAGTGCCATTTTTTCTTTTTCATTTCACGAACTCCATTTTGCTCCCCAAACTTTATTTTTGCCATGTATGTTTCTTTGTCTAATTTCAGGATGAATGGGAAAAGGGCCGTAAGGCCTCAGACGCCCAGTTCCATTACAACGAACGAATTAACCATAGGGGCAATTATGTTGGTAAAAAAGATGTCAATTATGAATAATTTTCAAATCACCAGGCCTGTTTATATACAGATATTTTAGACTAAATTAAGGTTGTATTGAACTTCTCTAGTTCGAAAATTTTACTTGGAAGCCGTTATCTTGATTGAAATTATGATTAATCAGCATTAAATGCATTTGCAATATTTCTTCGTCGTATTAATTCGGTAATTAATTCTTTCATATATATTGTTAGTTAAAGTTGTGAGTTTCAAATGATAAAGTTTCAATATCATTTAATCACTTCTTAACTGAAAAGAATACAACAAAAAAACTGTAAACAAACATTTCGTCAGAAATTACAATTTATTTAAAACAATAAAATTTTAACTGTTCAGTTTTAAAATCTAGAATAATCCTCTTACAGTGGCTTGAATCAAAATATATATCATTTCCTACTTGTAATAACTTAGTTTGTATGGAGAATAATAGCTTCCATACGTGACAGGTTCGTACTGCAAAGTGTTATAAGCTGGCAGATATCCGTAAGAAACAGGAACCGGAGCAAAAACTCTGAAATAATTTACAAAAATATTGTATAGTTTATAAAATATTGAATACAGCAAGTTTGTTTATATGCATGCATATATAAATTATGTATATATTATAGATAATTCATATATTCTGATGGGTGATAAAATATTACGGACACATACTAACTCTATGAAAACAATTTTTCTTTGAAAAGCAAATGCTTTGGAAGATTTTACGTGGTGAAAGTGCATGCAAAAAGCATGCTTGAAGTTTTAAGGAATCGGGCGGCTCTCTTAACCCATGCAAACTTCCCATCGACCAAAATGAGCATAGGAATTTCAAGGTTTCTTTCCTTTATCAACACCATTATTATTCTAAAAGCATTCTTATATAAATATCACAATCCTAAAGAATGATATCAAAATTACTGGAATTATAATGATTTTAGAATGGCCTCTCCTCATTTTGGTCTATCCGAATTTTGCATGGGTAAAAAGGAGACCATTTCTAAAAGCATCAAGCATAATTTTTCAAACTGTGCCACCAGTTTTACCCATGTAAAATCTTTCAAAATATTTGCTGCTAAAAATATATTGCTTACATAGAGTTAGTACAGAAGTGCTCATATTATTTTGCCATCCATCTGTACATTATTGTATTTCAGAAGACCTATTTCAAACTTTCCTTGCCTTGTAATTTTTCTTTGCAAACTCCTTAGCCTTGTAATTTTGAGCCCAATTCAGAAGACAAGGGAACTCCTGGATCAAGTATTGGGCGAAAGTTACCTTGGTAGAGGACGTTTTGAGGGAACTAACCCTTATTTGCGTGACATAGAGTGGAAAACAACGAATACCTCCCACGGTTAGTCTGACGGCAAGGAGACTCTCAAGATCCGTCTACCACTGAGGATATTTCATGTCAGGACTGTGGAAAGCACTGTCATGTCAGCACTGTGTCGGTGCAAGACTGATGCGGAATTCATATCTCATATCGACCAACCGTCGCTGGGATTCGAACCCAGTTCACCTCATTGAAATGTGAACGCTCCATCTCCTGAGCCATTGGGGCTCTCTGAGAACTATCAGTGACGGTCTCAGTAACATCCCTGAGGATTGTTGTTGTAGTTCATTTACGTCGCAATAGAGCTGCACAATGGGCTATTGGCGACGGTCTGGGAAACATCCCTGAGGATGATCCGAAGACATGCCATCACAATTTTGATCCTCTGCAGAGGGGATGGCACCCCCGCTTCGGTAGCCCAACGACCTGCACGCGAAGTCGAGCACTTTACGGTAGCAGAGTTTAACGAGTACCAATACCGCACACCCTCGGTCCCTACGCAGACTGATCTAAGTGGTAACCCACCCGCACCCTGACCGCGGCCAGTGATGCTTGACTTCGATGATCTGCTGGGAACCGTGTCTTAACGATCAGTCCACTGCGGGACCATCCCTGAGGATGATTCGGAGACATGTCAACACAATTTTGATCATCTGCTGAGGGGATGGCACCCCCACTTCGGTAGCCCGACGACTGAGTGCAAAGTCGAGTATTTTACTGTAGTTCTGTTTAACGAAAACCGATATCGCACACCCTAAATTCCTTCGCAAGCTGATCAAATTGATCACCTACCCGCTCAGTGTCCGCTATCAGTGATGCTTGACTTCGGTAATCTACTGGGAACTGTGTCTTACTATCTGTGGGACGTAGTCTAAATTTCAAAAAATAATAAGTATTACTTCACGAAAGTTTAATTCCAGTCCTTATATTGGTTATGTTCCATATTTCATGTTAAGACGAGTTTTTTTTAACAAAAAAAAACACTTTCTCCGAAAATTTTTCTTGAAAAAGTAACTAAACTTAAGAACATAAACGGTAAACGTCAAGCAGCTTTTCTTTAATAACTTCTTACCTCTAAGAGTTTTAATATTTTTTGATTGGTTTATTTAAATTGATTATTTATTTAAATCATACAATCTTAATGTAATATTGATAACATCTTTATTTTATTATCATTAAGAACGCGGATCCATGTAGAATTTAATAGGTGAATTTGCAACTCAATCCCCTGCTCGCTAATGCTCGTTAAACCTCAGAAGAGTTGATAACGCAATACGCAAAAAATTGCCAAACAATTCTCTCTATGTTCACAAAATTATAACGCTTCTTCCGAACACAGTTATCGTCAGAACAGTAGTAAAGATGAGGCATTTGCTTAAGTTTCACATTTGTAGAAACCCACTCTTGTTATTTTTGGTACCTGGAAGCTAATTTTCGGAAATTCGACCATTTTATTATCGAAACTTCAATGACCTTCCATAAAATATCTAAGTAAATTATGAATAAAAAAGAAAAGAGACTAATATAAAATTTTTAAAGTACTTGGACTAAGAAAAGCAATGAATAATTCGGTTAACGTCAAACCGAAAACCATGCACTTTCGTGATTAATTTCTAACACCAACAAAAAAAAAATCCCCCCACACATCTTTCTAAAATGATGAATCTAGCATATTTCATTTTTACTTAGAAAAAAAAACAGAAGAATTATTTTTTTGTTTCTTCATCCGCCTTTAAAACATATCTTTTAAATTTTTATTTTATTTTATTATTTTATATTTAACAGAATACTGAGACAGCTACATAATAGCTGTTAACCTACAAATCAATATGTTGCTATTATATAAAGAGGTAAGAATTTAGAGTAATTAATTGCATCTACATACATGATAATGGCGATTAAGAATAACGTTTCGAATACGACCGTTTAATAATAGTTTAAGTTTTTCATCATATTTCTTACCTTCGTGCTATGTTTCTTATGGGTGCTCGATAAATAGGTGCTGGAGCAACTATAGAGGGAGCTGCAATGATTTTTGGTGATACTACAGGTGAAACAGCTGGAGCAGCATAAGATTGGACAGAAACGTCAGCGGGGTTTTGGTTTGCAGTACCTGGCTCGTTGGTTTGGACATTAGCATGGAATCCTGTTTCATCGGCATAATAATCAACAATTCTAGCTCTGCCATCGGCATCAGTCACGGTGTAAGATCCAACAACTCTACCGGATCCATCTGATGTTTCCTGTCTCGAACTGCCGCCACCAATCGCAGGAGCATTATATCCAAAGCTATAAGGCTTCGATTCTTTGACAACGACAGGTGCCTAATTAGGAAACAAATTATAAATTATTTTTTGCAAAGGATATTATTCTATTATGAGGGGATTGAAAAAGTAATAGGCAGGAGATTCGTATTGACAATTTTGAGAATTTAAAAACAATAGTCTTAGAAAAGCCGTTAACATAATACATTTATTTTCCCTTTGAAAAGCAATTTATTTAATAACGATAATGGTAATTATGTATAAAACTTAATATTGATGCGTACAAGTGCACATAAAACGTTTAAAAAATTTTAAGCTTTAAATTCTAAAGTTTTCGGCATCTCATAATAAAATGACGATTTTGAGATTTATAATAAAATGCTTTTCACATACAATGCTAAGTCGAATTTAAAAGATTTTTCTTTTTTTATTCCCTTTGTTCTATGCAAATTTCATTATGAAATGCTTTATTGAAAGAATCTCTAACAACAAAACCAACTTTACGGTGGAAGTGGAAAATTTCAAAACTAAACTTTTTTGCAGTTACTTTCCAACTAATTTTGTCAGTCACCTTTTGGCTCAATTTAAATTTCCAGTTTAAATTTAGTTTTTGAGATTTACATTGCTGATACTTTATATATATACTTTTGAAGTAACTCTTTCTTTCGAAAGATACTATTTGATTCTTTCAAAAGTCAAATTTTCTAAACTGTTTAAAAACAGTTACAGGAAAAGGACTTGTTAAAACGTATACGGTTAGGATTAAGAAAATGAAACAGAAACAAAAAAAAAATATTTTCGATACAGCGATGCACTTTACTTTTAAAAATATGGGTTTCATGTCTTCAACAGTTTTACTTTGATTTTATGGTAGGGATAAGTATTTAAAAGGAAATATTACTTTAAGACGATAAATAATAAACTATTTTAAAGTTTAAGGATGGAACGACATTCATTCCTCTCCCCTTTTAGTTTCGGATGGGAATTAGCATCAACAACAACAAAGTTTAAAGATTCTTATAAGTTTAAGGCTTACCACATATTTCAATGGTGCTGGTTGAACATAAAATGGTCCTGGCTTATACACCACAGGGGTACTCTGACCGAAGACAGCCAGTGACAGTAAGACCAACACCTGCAAAATAAATAGTATTTCTATTTAACCCCTTAACTGTTGTTTATAAATTTAACACAGTAAGAAGGAAAAAAAAGTAAAAGAAAAAAAAGAAAAGTAAAAAATACTTGAAAAACTTGTTAAAATACCAACATCGTCCCTCGATTCAAATGATTCAGACCCGGTTCAATGCTTTATATATATATATATATATATATATATATACATATATATATATATATATATATATATATATATATTTATATATATATATATATATATATATATATATATATATATATATATATATATATATAATGGTGCTGTGTGTGCTATAAATATATATATATAGCACCATATATACATAATGGTGCTATATATATATATATATATATATTAAGATCATAACTTCTATTCTGACAACCATTTTTCTAAAGCATATGATTATTATTTATTTAGATAAGAACCGTGGTGGCTCAGGGGATAGAGTGTTCACCTTCCAAAGAGGAGAACCAGGTTTGAATCCCAACTATGGCTGGTTGATACGAATTCCGCACTTTGCTATCACTGGTCAAAATGCTGATGTAAAATATCCTCTGTGGTAGACGGATCATGGGTTAGAGTCCCCTTGCCGTCAGGCTAACTGTGGGAGGTTTTCGTGGTTTTCCTCACCTCGTAAAGCAAATGCGGGCTAGTTGCATCAAAAAGTCTTCCTCGAAGACAAATTTCCCCCAATACTTGAGCCAGGAGTTCCCTTGTCTTCTGGATTGGGTTCAAAATTACAAGCTTGCGGAGTTGTGATATGAAATCCGAAAACTGGGTCGGCTGTTCAACGACGATTATAATATTAATTTAGATAGTTAGTATAAGTCTTTGACACTCAGAAAAAAATATAAAAAATGAAAAAATTAAGTTTCCAGTTTATATCTTCTTGAAAAATGTGTACGACAGAGTATGAGAGTGTAGTCAATGGGTAAAAATACACGAAATGCAAAGTGTTATGTATTATTCGGTTGAAAGGGGATAAAGCATACCCAAAACATCTGTGAAAAAAAGAATTGAATTCATATTTTTTCAAATAAATAAAAAAAATAAAAAATCAATAAATATAAAATAAGTGTAATGAAAATAGGATATGGATTCAAATAATAATGTAAATACTAAAAACCGCATTACATAGTTCAAATTATTTTGAGAAAAAATATAAAACACTTTTTTACATTAAATGGCAACTAAAATTGCATTTTCAAAGGCAACTTATTTTGATATACTTTAAAATAGTTCTACTAAAGCGGTTAAGCATAGTAATGATTCAAGAATACCTAAAATTCACTACCGTAAATAATTTGAATTTTTATGATAAGTATATGTATTATAATTGGAATTACGAATTTGCAAATTGAAATTGTTATTTTTAAAATTATTTCCTTTCAAAGATTCATGAAGAATCGAAATAAATTTCTAAATATCAGAATCATATTCAAGATTTATTATACTGAGTAGGTTCTTAAAACCTTTAGAACTGATTCAATTAAAGCTATTTCTATTTAAATCTTCAATAATTTCGTTAATAATAACTTTTTGCTGTAAATTTTTATAATTTAATTTTTATTACAATATATTAATTTTAGTTATGCTTATAGTTGATACAATTATGAATAACATTTTGAACGATTTAACTTTATGTCTCAAGTATACTGTATCAAGTATCAAGTATACTACTTGAGGTACTTATTAGTACCTCAAATAAATCTTCACAGATAAATTTTATATTTTCATCTGTGTAATAAAGTTCTTATAAAACTAGAGAAATAAAACTCTTTTTCAGAAATACACATTTATATCTCAACTTTTTGTTGACGCTTCTTATATTTTAATCTTATACTATAGGTATTATACAATAGTTAATGCAATTAAAATTATTTTCTGTCAGTAATTTAATAATACTTAAAATATCTTACTGGTGTTAGTTTTTAATTCTAAAAGTACTTACTGTTATCATGCTAAATCCGTTGTAAATACTCTAAATCAAAGATAAGTTTAGTTCGAAAATTTCGGAATCTAATAATGTCGTAGTAAAGCCTACACCCAATCTTTATATACTCAAATACTTTCCTTACATTTTTTTCACGCCATTTTTTATACATACCTGAACTTACCCATTATAATCCGAAGAAAAAGCTCAAATATCTCATAAATGGCCCTGAAATGTCACCAAAGCTAAGTAATTATTTGCAAAAAATTTAACTCAACAAAAGGGTGTAACGAAAAAAATTGTTCTATAAACGTTTATTCGAAAGATAGGGAGATACTGCTATCTATTGTCAATTGCTTATTAGTATTTTACCCTAATCCAGTTATGTTGTCCAAGATGTCAGCCCACTTTGTCCACCACTTTGACCTCGGTGTGTAGAGATTAGTGGCTTTTGTTTAAGTGGGAGATTGTCTGAAAATGGACAAGGACATGAGGAGGATTGTTACCACAAAGAATCCGAAGTAATTTATGGATTGTAAGTTGGCGGTATATCTTTAATCCACTTTATTAAAATATGTATTTGAAATTGGCACATTTAAATTTCTCTTTTTGTACAATTGACCTACGACCGAAGATGACATTTTTAAAAATAAAATGTTTGCCATTTGAAACTTCAATAACTTCTTTTTAGAAACCTTAACAAGTAGCTTCTATGTAGCTTAGCTTTCCGTCAACAAAATCAGATTTAAATCGAAGCTCGGAGCGAAACTTTTTTCGAAGAATCTCAGCTATTCTATGAATTACCACTAATTAATGGTTCTTTTAAGCAAGGGAGAAGTAGATATTCACCATCTATCCTTTAAAAAAACTGCAGAAATTCTTGAGGTCCTCTTCTGACGTCATAGCATTGACTTGATTATTTCTTTTTTTTGACGTTCCGAGTTTGTTTGTAAATACTCGGAATACTCAGTTGTGCTGAATTTTATTTTTGTGTCGTGTTATTGTGAAAAAATGTGTTTTTCGTATTTTAAAACATCAGATCTGAAAAAAAGTTCTTTGGGAAATTATCCTATATTGATCTGCAGTTACTTGATCGTTCAAATGTGGATTGACACAATTTAGTTTACACCAGCGAAAATTCTTCTACCGGAAGTTGAAACAGCCCCTACAAATATCGCCCCCTACCGTGGAGAAAAGGAAACGCGGTCGAAAATAAGGAGAATAGTTGTCGAAAAACTTAACAAGGAAGGGAAAGTTATTTTAAATATAGTTAAAACTGAACTGAAAACTTTTAAATTAAATTGTGGGTTTCGACAGATTACTTGGAATCCTGCTGATAGTCTGCATTAGCTAATCTTTCAACAGGGTGCTTGGGGCCGCTTAAGGCCCTTATCACATTCATCATGATTTTTTTAAGTTGTAGTGAGAAGCATTGTTGTAATTTGAATGCATAGGTAGTAGAAAGGTGACATTTTGCCACTACTACATAAGTACAATTTTTACGGTTTTTCGAACTTGGAGGGTGATTAAGTTGCCATGAGTCGTATTCTGATGTCTTATAGAATTGGAAGATAACATTGAATTTGACTTTGTTGAATTGTTGGGTCTGTAAAAAAAGATTTAAATTTATTATTTAATGAAGATTTAAAAGATTTAAATTTAATTTTGTAACATGCTGATGAAAGCAATCAATTTTTAGATCGCGATGTATGTCATCGTTGAGCAGCTCCTATTAAACAGTTGGCGTGAAAGATATTGGCCATATTGCATAAAAGAGAATATAAACAAAAAATGGAAGGAAATATATATATCTTAATTAAAGATTTAATGTAATTTTTCTAATATCATCGTCAATTTGAATATAATAAAACAAATATTAAAATTGCAAATTATGTTAAAAATTTATGTACAAGCTAGTTCCTTTTTTAAGTACTTTGTTGAAAGTCCATGTTCCACAGCTTAATGATTAATTTTTTACTTCTATTGGAATTGTTTTAGATGTTTTTTTATGTTCCATCTCTATTATTTGTCAAAACTGGTGACTAAAAGGCTTTCGTATTTTTTTTTTCTTTTGTGGTAGTGTTTCTGATGCATCTTTTATCGCATAGCAGGCATTAGGTAAGACTCATTTATTTTCTATCAAGTTGGCAATTACAGTTTTTAATGCTTCTTAACTTATACCCGATAAAATGGACAAACATTTTCCCTTCAGCTTTCTTTGCTGAATCAAAATGATTTTAATAATGTATATCGCTTTTTCCACACAAAACTCCTATATTTAAAGCGGCAATATATATATATATATATATATATATATATATATATATATATATATATATATATATATATATATATATATATATATATATATATATATATATATATATATATATATATATATATATATATATATATATATATATATATATATACACTACTGGCCATTAAAATTGCTACACCAGGAAGGAATGCAAATAACAGAATGATATTTATTGGGCACATACATTATAGTGGACGAACAAATTATTACGTTTTCAGAATATTTGGATGTATAGGTCCTGAGGGACCAGTACTCAGAGCATCCTCCCCTGCTGCAATAACAGCAGTTATTCTGATGGACAGCGAGTCGAACAGAGATTGGATAGCAAGGACGGATGCAGCATCCCATGCAGCTCGTTTGACAACCATTGACCAGACGCTTTCAATTGGTAAGAGATCAGGATAACGTGCTGTCCAGGGCAACATGCTAACATATTCTGTGTCAGGGCAGGTCAGGATAGTGTGGACAACATCCGGTCGTGTATTGTCCTGCTGAAACGTAGTGTTATGGAGGCCTCGAAGATATGCAGAGCAACTGGCCCTAACTCATCAGAAATGTAACGCTGCTGTTCAAAGTGCCGGCAATGCGAACAAGAGGGGATCCAGACGTGTATCTAATGGCACCCCACACCATTACTCCAGGTGATGAGTCAGTATGGCAATGTCGAATACAGGCTGCCAACCCGTTATTTTTAAAGCAGACTAGTGTGTATATATATATGTTTATAAGCGTAGGTCTGCTAACTTCCTATGCTTTTTGAGAAAATTTCTTCAAGTTGTAGATAAATTTTACGGTATTATTCTTTATTTTGTAACTTGGATTTAAAGTTATTTTCCATACCACTTAATGCAAATAATTTAAAAGTTTATAAAAAATGGTACTTTATTCCAGTTCTCTCGTAGTAAAGTTTTTTTTTATATGTTGGCAAAATTATCAAGCATTCTGAAAGATTTAGTTTTTAACTGTCTACCAAGCTGTCAAATATCTTGCAAAAAAAACTTACTTTTGGCAGGCCTGTACATTTTTTATTCTTATATTCGCAGTGAATTTCCAAATTAGTTCTTCAAATGAATAGCATTTTTATAAAAACCTTTATTCCAGTATTTAAGAACGTGATATTTTGACTAATTGACCTTTTATATATTTCTTTAAATAATTTTTAAGCGGTTGTGGAATTTATTTTTTTTTAAATTTTATTCATTAAAATATCAAGGAAATATTTCCGTTACCGTAAGGAAAACTATTTTTAGAATCTACGGACACTCCGTAGAAGTTATAGAATATGAGATGGAAAAAACTTCGTTAATTTTGCATACATCCATTGATATTATAAAAAAACAGCAGTATAACCGATATTTGAAAATTAACGAAAAAAATCCTCACAAGTAGAGCACGTGATTAGTTTCTCAATTAACATTTTTTCTAACTGTTATTTTATCAGTTCTCTCTTTAGTCCTTTAGACTAACATAATTGTTTTAAGCAAGAATATTTTATACAATATAATACGAAATACTACTTTCGCACTATGTCATTAATGCGTATCCTTGAATTTTATCATAGATAAAGTCTTACTTTTTAACCTGTAAGCGAAAAAGATATAAAGTTAATTTGCATGACTTAATCTACATAATTATATCTAGAATACTTTTTACAGAGTTAATCTAAATGTTAAATAACGGAACATTAATAATGATTTTTTATGATATGATCTTCTAAGAACTTGTTTGTCTATAGTTAATATTCGTGTTTTTACCCCAATTTCAAACTCCAAATATTTTTTTTTAAAAGAACAAGTACCACTTTTTTACTACCACTTCGCATTCCAAACAAACGAAGAAATAATGTAAATCACCTCATTTCAGATTTTCATTCAATGGTTATGTCACAGCTGCTAATATAGAATACTTGCTGCAGGAACATAAAAATTTTTAACTTTTTTTAACTTGGAAAAACTGGTCATAACTGGATATAAATTAGAAAAAACCAACATTCGCAAATGAATTCAGAAAAATATTTTCAGAAAAATATTTTATAAAATGGTAGAATATTAACCATTGAAATTTTCTTAATTTTGATTGATTGGTGATAACTCTTTAAAAGCCTTCCGCGTATGGTACAAAGAAGAATTTTATACAGATGTTCAATTAACACATTGCGAGCAGGTCACGTAAAAATACGTTTCTGAAATGTCTACAATCCACACAAAAATTTAAAAAGTGGTAGCAAGACTAACTCTTTTCCGCTCTGCTTTTCACAAAGAAACTATCTATTCGTGATTACCACAAATATTAATGATTCAGTATATAAGTAATCAGTACTACAATCACTACTCGTAATTTTTTCTTAATTGAAGTTGTAGTTATAGAAACAAGTTTGTTCCTGCTTTTATGAAATATCGTTTACCACCTTTTTAAAATTTTAATTTCTAATAGCTGTGTAATACATTTTTAAAAAAAGTTTCCAGGAATTGCTCAAAAATTAAGAAATGCCTTCTGCGGGGGATCATCGGGGAAATATCTCAATCCCAGTGAGTTCTATTTTTATTTTCAAGACTCTCAAGTTAAATTCACTGAACTTTTCAAAGCAGAATTTTACTTAAGTTAAATTAAATTATATTAAGATTTATTTTCTGATAATATAGCCAATTTATGCATATATATTTATCAACTTATGCACGATAAATTATTTCGCAAATTGTATTTTATTTAATGAGCAATATTTCTTTGATAAAATATATTTACTGCATTTTCTCCAAATATGTTATTTTATCATGTATCAAGGTATGATTTCTCTATATTCATCAGTTATGTCTTTCATTTTTCAAAAATCAGTATTGTACATATCAAACCATGTTTTATCCTTATTTTTAATTTAAGTCGACAATCAGTATTTCTATTGTTATGTAAAAACGTCAATTTGTCATACTGAATTTTTTCATTTTTTTATTATTTCACAAGCAAATGGCTTGATTTTTTTATGGCTACCACAATGTTTGCCAAATCAATGTATTTTACCTTACTGTATGTAGTTTAATGATGAATGGGATAGGTGCCCAGTTTATTTAAAGAAAGAAAGAAGAAGAAAGTTTCCCGCGTGTAATATGTTCACACTTGGGAATAAAATTTTTGAATTACTGCGACTGCTTGATGTTACCTAATTCGAATGTGGGTATTTCAAATCTAAAATTAGTTTTGATTGCGAAAGCTAGAGTTTTTTTTGAAAATAATATTATTAGTTTAGTTTATTTTTTGTTTTAATGTACAAGATTATAAAGAACGTATAGGCTTATACGGGGCTGCTAACTAATACGTTTTTTGTGAAATATTTTATAGAGTGGTAGACAATTAAAAACTAAAGTTTTCAGAATTTTTGGTAATTATGACATTTTTAAAAACTTTGCCTCGAAAAAGCTGGATTTAATATAAACTTTTTAATCGTTTACATGCAGAGGTGTAGAAAATTACTTTAAATTAAATATCCAAAACAAAAATGTTAACTTGAAACATAAACTTAACTAGCACTTGAGGAAATTGTTCCAAAAAGGGTAGAAACATAGCAATCCTAGGTTTATAAACATGCATATACACTTGTTTGCTTCTTTAAAAGTAACGGGTTTAGTTCATATCAAAGACAATTACGTCAATAGATCATATAATCAGCAAACATTTCACCGACAGATTATATCACCGACTCCACTTCAACGACACGATCATTTCGCCGGCAGCTCATTTCGCCGATACACTCATTTTGCCATCATTTCGCCGATACAATCATTTCACCAATGCAATCAATTCGCCAATACAATCATTTCGACAACAGCTCGTTTCGCCGACATGATCATTTCACTTTTGATTTATATATTCAGGCAAACGTTCTCAATAATTTTTATTTTTACTCTGAGAAAGTTTTGAAATTAGTTATACATTTAAATAACTTACTCAAACGTTTGGTTCTAGAACCTGGGAAAGTACTAGCTGAATACCTGTTCTCCATACGGGGTGTAAAAATTAAGCTATCTATAGATCAATACTGAATAACACTACGAAGTAGTGCATAAAGCTGAAAGACAAATACAAACACAATGAACGAAACTAAAAGAATTCCTTTTTTTGTCTATTAATATAGTTTGTCCTTCCTTTTAGTTTTACGTTATTTTATTAAGTAAAACATGGTTTTAGTGGTTCATCTCATTAAATAACGATGAACTGTTAATATCTATTTGAAAAATGGAACACCCTGAATTTAATCTAACGATTTCATAAATTTGATTTTTTGGTATAGTGATCGCATCCTTACGTACAAGGGCTCAATCTTATGTAAGGTTTGCAAATATTTATATCATTTTAAAGAGTAATTTTATATGGCAAAACACAAAATTGGTCGAAAGAAATTCCTGAGAAACCGAGTTTCATGTATGAGACTTTTTAAAAGTTCGAATTCTCAAGAACTATTAGACCGATTTCTGAGAACATTTAAACTGTCCACGATATTTAAAGTGCATATAAACAGATATAATGAAATTGGCAAATGCTTTTAACCCGTTCGTGAAACCATGCTGCTTCTTTTTTTTCCAAAAAAGAAAAAAAGCAATAGCACAAATGCACAATTATTCGGTTTTATTTTCAGAAACAAGATTGTTTGTCATAATCATAGTCTGTAGTTGCTCAAGACTTTTAGGACTCAAAGGAGCCTTTTACCTTTTCTTAATGATTTACCAAATCACGTGTTAGGTTCAGGATGAAAAGAATAAAAAGAATAAAAGATAATTTTAATTTAAAATTTTAAAATTGCTCTGTCAAACATGATATATTAAATATATAAATATTTATTTTAGGATTTAAATCAAAGCATAGTGCTTTTTTTAAAGAAAATTAAATGATATCTAACATCTAAGAGCATAGACAGAGACTCTTTCACTAGGTGACCTCAGATGCACAAAAAAATAAAAAAAAATTTCCCAAAGAGCATAAAAACTACTCTAAAAATTGGTTTCCTACAAAACCTGAATGCGGTGAGTCTACAAATTTTGCAAATTTCTATAATTGTTGGTTGTGCCTTTATTAATAATATAAAAATAAATTTAAAAATATTTCATTTCAAGTAATTGAATTAAAACTTTTTTCACAAATCTTTATTTCACATTTTCACAACAAAAGCAGAACGCACATTTTCACAACAAAAGCAGAACGCACATTTTTTTAAATAAATCTTTCTGTTTACAGAACAGTAACATTATTGCACAAATTTTGAATGACAGCTACATAAGATTCGACTTTAAATCCTATTTTACTCAAAATAGCTGGACTAGAAAAGAAACATTCCTCAAGCAACATTTTTCCGGCGTTTTCCAAATTAAATATTAAAATAAAGTTGGAATTTTGCTTGAACCAATTTAGCAAATACATTACTCATGCACTTTTCAAGTTTTAACAACCTTTTTCATCTTCTCTCTTTAACATTTAAATATACTCTCTATTACTATAAATCTCAATTAAAATAAACCACAAATAATACTTACAATTTAACAAATTTGAGAAACTAAATGAAGCGAATAGAGATGATAAATATTAAAGGATAAGTATTTTGCAATTGATTCAGATTAATTCCTAACTAGTATTCAAGTAATTACTTTAAAAAATAGGAAAATATTAACTCTCTATACTCAACAAAAAGTATAAATAAATTTTTTATTAAAATTTAAAAATATTTATAAAAATAAATTACTTTAAATTAAGTTTATGCTTTGTTAATGCTTCTTCTTGGGCATCTTATGTATAATCATTTAGTTTTAAGAACGATTGTCATGATATTAAATTTTTTTAATGGTTATTTTTACTAAAATTTAATTTAATCTAGAATTGACAGATAATACTAAATGTAACCCTTTCATAACATATGAAAAAATATTTTAGAATCACGACTCATAATTTTACAGTGGTCTAAATAACTCATACCCCCTGACAATTTTATCTTTTTACTTTCCCGAGGACTTTCGTTCGTTCGTTACAATAGGGACTGACATAGTTTTAAAATTTGTAAGAGCTCTGCATCGTAAGAATGAAAGAAAATAGCTAAGAAGCTGGAAAAGGTCAGAAATTTCAGAAATCCACTTCGGCTCATAGAGAATTTAAATAAAACAAGTTCTTTATGTTTCAAAATTCTTTAAACTAAATTGCATTGTAAAGGAGCTTACTGTTTTAACACTTCAAACCATTTTACAATTCAAACTAGACCGAAAAGCACTTAAAAAGAGGAGACACACAAGAATAAGTTGACAGATTGGAAAGCGAAACAAAAAAGGAAAGCAATTCAATAATTGGTAGAATCGACACAGTCACAGAATTTTTACGTCCATAAATAACAAATAAAAGGCAACAGTGGCAACACATTCGAGGAAGAAGAACACACAAAGTTTTTAAAGCTAAGACCCAACAAGCTGATCACCAAAGGAAATCACCAATTATTTCTATAAGTTTGGTACTTAAAGAAGTACAGGGGCACCACCACCGTATGCAAGAGGCAAAGGTCCTGGAGCTGCTACTGCGACTGGAGCTGGTGCATATGCAACTGGACCAGGGGCACCACCAATAGAATAACTTTGTAATCCTAGAAGAAAAGAGATTATCATTTAGAAACTAAATCTCTATCCACTAAATGTCCGAAGGACTGTATACAGCCACAGGTGTCTAGATAAATGTTAACTCTTTCGCACCGTCACAAATATATGACGGCATGAAACGTTGTCAGTATAAACCAGATTAAACAGGTAACCAAACTAATTCTTTAACAGTTTATTTATAAACGGGGTTGTAATAGTTTGATTTACGGACGGTGTTATAATAGTTAAAAAATAACTTCAATGTCTCTAATCTGCTTCCCAAATACCACTAAGAAAAATCTTCAGTAAAAATCATAATAGTTGGCAACTATGAAACTTAATAAGCAAGCTGTGATATTTTTAAGTGTTGTTGAAATTTTAGAAACATTAGTTTGTTTGATTGTTATTAAGTTACCACCATAAATTATATGGAGCTTCCGGGTATGCAGATTTGTATGTGTTGCATTAAGTGGTTGAACTTTTAGTTTTGCGAAAAACTTAATCTGTCGAACTATTTAGCAAATGTTGTTGTTGAAATATTGGTCTGTTGAGCACAGTTCAATTGAAAATTGATTTCAATTAATTTTGTTTTTGAAATATATTACAAAAACTGTTATAATATACAATTTAAGCATCATAAACGAATAAAACCAGCTAATTAACTTGCGAATTTGCGCAAGGAACTAAAATAAGTTCACTCCAATATCTTAAGTTTACATTTTTTCGTTTAAAATTATTAGTTTTTAAAAGTTTGGAGCAACTAATAATTTAAATCTATACATTTTACTGTAAATCCCTACAAACATCTTTGAAGCTTTTTAAACTTTTAATCATATCATGAGTAGTTTGGAAAAAATCACAACAGAATTTTTAGTATTTGTAAATGTTTATGATTAAATTATTAATAATTTTAGTTAAAGTGAGTAAATTGAGATTTATCGCCTATTATTCCAGTAAGAGTGAAATTTATTTTTTCTAACATGCAATAAGTATTCCTCCTTCACCATTGATTCAAAAAGAATTTTCTTCCTCAACTTAATTTATCTTCACAAATCAGAAGATTAGAGTACCCTGATATTTAAGTTGAGCTTTTAACACTGGAAAACGAAAATTTCTCATTGATACTTTATTCATTATACCTTTTTCGCTTAAGACATGATATTTAGTTCTGTGGCAGTTAATTCTGCCCTTTTTTTCTTATTTTTGAATTTATGTTTCAATTTATAAGAGACAAGAACTAAAACGAGCAATTACTTAACCCAGCTATTCCCAATTTAATTTGGCTATGGGACGTTATGATCAATAATCTTTCGACGAAACCCCAACTTCATAACTTAAAGTATTTAAAGTAATTATATAAAGACAATTGTGAACGTATTAACCTACAAGAAACTGCTTCATTTTAAAAATATTTATTAAGATGAATAGACCGTTTTATCATTAATCTTTAATTAAATTTTATATCCGACAGTTGGATTCATTGAATCTACTCTTGTTAAAAATTTGCTTTGAATGTATACGCATAAGCTAAAAATGAATGGGAAAAAAAGCCGAATTACGATTTTCGTAGAAACGAAAACTACTAAAGAAGCGTTGAAAATTGCTAGTAGAGTAACATATCTCTTTATTGTGAATCTAGTTATTTTATCTTAGTTTGAAAAGTGCGGTGAGAAGTACTAGTGCAATATTTTATAAATGCATGTCCTTTTCATAGTTTATTCAATACATTCATAGTTCATTCATTTTTCATAATTTATTCATTTCATATTATTTGAAAAATCATGCATTTTTTCCGAAAAAAATTTGCACTTTATTTTTCATTGGTATTTTACTTTAAATAATGATACAAAGGCAATCAAAATATTAAGTAAAAAATATATTATAGATTGGATCTAAATTTAAATACAAGTTTCAAATATAAAATGAGTTATACTATTCAATTTACAACGATAATTGTTTTAATTTTCTTCTAATGCATTTTTTTTACCTCAATAAATTTGTTGCTTAATGTAGAAATAACTATTGCTAATTTTGAGTGAAAAAGCAATAGGTTAAATCATCGGCTCCCGAATAGTGTCCCACGGAACCCTAGAGTTCCATTAGGCTATAAGAAGTTCCAGATATGCTTACCCTCATCGGCACTAGAAGAAATAGAAACATCAGCAGGTGCTTGGTTACTGGTGCCTGGCTCGTTTGTAATGATGTTGGCTCGGAAACCTAATTCATCAGCCACGTACTCAACAGTTCTGGAACGACCGTCTTCATCAGTTACAGAATAAGAACCAGTTACTCTTCCTTGTCCATCACCAGATTCCTGATGTGAACTTTCACCTCCAATAGATGGAGCACTATAGCTGTATTGGTATGGATTTGGAACACCATCATATGGCTAAAATAGAAAAATAGGTCTTTACCACTTTACGATTAGCGTCCTTAAAAAAAGTTTTACAGAAACGAGGCAGTTCGGCCTATTCAGTTTGTTTTTAGTTTTTCAGTTTGTTCTGTTGTAGTTACTGTTTGTGTGTATATAACTGTTTACAACCGTGGTGGCGTATGGAGATAAAGCGCCTCCCAATGAGCTGAACCGGGTTCGAATCCCAGCGATCGCTCGTCGATACGAATTCCGCATCCGGCTTGCACAGACCACAATTTTGACGTAAAATATCCTCAGTGGTAGACGGATCATGGGTTAAGGGTTAAAGTCTCCCCGCCGTCAAGCTAACCGTGATAGATTTTCGTTGTTTTCCTCCCCATGTTACGCAAATGCGGGTTGGTTCTATCAAAAAGTCCTCCACGAAGGAAAATTTCCCCCAATACGTAATCCATGAGTTCCCTTGTCTTCTGGATTGGGTTCAAAATTACAAGGCTGTGGAGTTGAACATTGGTAGTAGTAAAGCCCCCGGATGCCCCTTTACGGGGGCGGGACGAGCTTAAGCTTGTTATTGGTAGTAGTAAACCCTAAATTAGAATGGCTGTTCAACGACGGTTATAAAATAAAATAAAATACATGTATACTGATATGTAGCATACAAGTTATTGATATAGTTCAGCCTCATTTCTGTCTACCATTATATATTATTAATGCTTTCATCTGCAGGAAATGGACACTTGATTTATGCTTATATGTAGCACTCTTTTTTTATACGGGAGCTTTTTACATTATTATAACATTTGCAGGCCTCCATAAATAAGAATGGCAGAAAAATTTACATTATGAAATAAGATTCTCGCAAAGTCACCCTTAGAAGTCACCTTTTTTTTTTTTTTTTTTTTGTTAAAATTAACCTGCATTTCCGTTACAAAGAAAAGAAGGAAAACGACTAGTTCAACAATAAAATATTCTTCTGAAATAGTTTCCTTTGCTGAGAATAAAATATAAACTTTTCAAAATTTCCGAAAATTTTATTCCAATGTAAAATATGGATGAAAAATAATTAAAGTTAAATTTTTTAAATTATAAATTTTTTTCCTTACTAATAGCGATTTATTTGTGAATGTAAATTAAATAACCATTCATTTTTTATTCTCAAATGGAAAGTGGAATTAAATGTGATTTTTAATAATCTGGTGGACACATATTAAAGCATTAACTATTGTTTATATTAGTGCTAAGCATATACTTACACTTCCGATTGGATATTGTGCTTTAGCAAGAACGACGCAGAAAGCAAATAAGAAAACCTAAAACAAAAGACATTTAAATAAAAATAATTATCAAAGCTTCGAAAAAGCATGAAATGAAAAAAATAAAATTTTTATTTTATAATTTATTTTTGAATCAGATGAATAATTTGTTTTAAAAAACAAGTCTAACTGTATGAACCTTGAAACCCTACGCTTTAAGAGCTATTGTAAAAAAAATTAAAAACAAACAGTCAAATTACAGTAGCAATAAATATTCTCATTATTGCTGTTAATTTGTAAAATAAGCAAAACCGTTTCTGGCAATTTAGTGAAAAAGGTTGAATTTTTTAAAGCTTTTTAATAACAGTAAGCTTTTGAAAGGGATGCAGCACAATGTTAAGCATCGTTTAAATAGTATAATATTATATAGTATAATATAGTATAGTATAATATAGTATAGAGAGAATAATATTTTGTGAAAAATGTCAAAGGATCTGATCAAATGAATTGAAATGAATTTCATTGAATATTCATGGCAATAAAATTTAAAACTAATTTTAACTCATAATTTCTATTTTCTAATATTTAAGCTTTTCCTTATATCATTCAAAATACATGTTAATTATTTTATATTTGTTCATATTTTATAGCTCTAACAAAATAATTTTCTTCGGCATCAATAATAAAAATTCATTTAATTATAATATAAAATTCGTTACATTTTGCAATCACAAAATTTCTGAACGAAAGAAACAGGTTACAGAACAATTTAATTGATTTTTATTGGATGTGGTTATAAAATAAACTCAAATCTATCTATTGCTTATATAAAGCATACTTTCTTCCACATCATTACTTTTAATTATAGTCATATATTTAAATTACAAAAATTATTGCATAAAACTTCTAATTTAAAGAAAAATATTAATAGATTGTTTAATCAGTTTTCATTAGATATTGCTATAAGATAAACATAATATATCAACTTAATGACATAAATAAACTTTATTTTTAACTTATAAACTATCAAAATATCTAATCAACTATCGACGTAACTAAATTAACGTACTTTCATAAAATAAACTTTAAATCAACGTATTTTCAAAAAACGAACTTTATCGATACTTTATATTATAAAAAAATGTCCTTCTGCATTAATCGCATAAAAATTCATATTATTATATTACAAAAGCTATTTCATTCACTCAATCGCTATAATCGTAAACTATAAAAAAGACTTAATAATACTTGTTATGATAATTTACTTTTAAAAGTCTTAACAAAACCTTATAAAATAAACTTTACATCAAATGTTATACCTTAAGCATTTTGTTGGATGTTAGAATACCGAAAAAGAGGATTATTTTGGATGTGAGAAACTGTAGAGAAGAAGTTGCGTCTGGCAATTTTGTGACATTTGCATGCTTTTATACTCGAAATATATGTGACAAATTGTTCTATATCACGTACAGCTTTTGATATTTTTGCGCCCGCTAAGACACAGAATTACAATCAAGTTCAAAAACGTCAAACGCGATTAAATATTTAAAATATATAAACTCTATTGTGCAACTTGAAACTGTTAGACCAAGGTAGTCTTGCTGGCTTGGTGAAAGAACTAGGCCGAGGAACGATGAGTTCAAAAAAATTCGAAAATTCCTTTTTCGGTTTTTATTAATACGTGTAAACTTACCTTTCAGAATTTTCGCTTTGTATTGGCATATTCGCGAGGAGCTTTTTTATATCTTTGTTGTTTTCATTCAGTTTTTTCAAGAGAAAAAAACAATCAGAGAAGTTTAAAACGTGAAGAAGATTAACATGTCCTTAAGGCACTTCTTAAAAACGAAAAAAAGTATTTTGGAAGAGTGAAATAAGAACGTGATCTTGATTCTAATTGTCCTGTTAATTATGCATTCGTGTTTAACTGTTTAGTAATCCATTTAAATTAAGAAGGAAAATTACTTTAAAAATTTTCATTTGAGAAAATTTTACTCCACCAATAATGACGTCTTAAACAAGAATGCAGTATATCCAATTTTTGTCATTTTGAATTTTTCTTTCAAACTAGGAGCCTAATAAAGAGAAAAACGATAGATGCTGAAAATAGAAGGTACTACCTTTTTGCTTGGGAAGACAGAATAATCAATACTGTCTCGATTAGCAGCAATTGTAAGCAAGGCATGATGAAAAATATTTCATGATATTACGGGGCAAAAACATTATCCACGAATGAAAAAACTGTATCAATTTATGAATTAATAAAACATAGTATAAATCTCTTGTTTGCTGTACTGTGATAATCTAATACAACAATAATTTTATGTTTTTTTTAAACGGAAGAAGAAGAAAGTACTTAAATAACAAAACGGCAATGAGAATAAAACCGGCAAAAATCTGTGTATTTCTGCATTTCCATTTTTCACAAACTGGTCCAATTATTTTGTATTTTCATTTCTTAACACTAATCAAAAATTTCTTAGTTTGCTTAAAATCTAATTTCAATAAACTATTTTTTTTTTCTAAAATGTTGCGAATATTCTTATTAATATTTATTTTTTTTCGTTTTTATTTGTTTTGCCTCCTTCCTGTTACTTATATTTTTTCGCAACGTGTTTATTAACTCGCGTTCGTGCCTGCGTGAATGAAATGTTTCAATCAAAATTTCAACTATTATCTGACTAGATAGAGCACTTAAATCTTTTCTGGAACTCCGCATCTCATGACAATGTACATTACAATCATTACTTGTTTACTGCAAGCAGATTTATTACCATTTTATTGCTAAATAGAAGTTTTCGTCAATCAAACTCTGATAATTTTTTGACAAAGTAGAGTGCTCTTATCTCACCTGCAGCTCCATGCTTAATAAAAACACACGCTTCAGACGTTTCTTGAGCTCAACAAGCAGTATTTACCAAAATTCATTGCAGTCAAAGGAGGTCCAATTTTATTTGAAACTCTGTGCTGAATGAAAATACAAGCTCCATTCGTTTCCCGAACACTGCAAGATGCAAGAAGAATTAATCGTCAATAAGAATTTTGTCCACTTCTCAACTAGCTAGAATGCAGCACTATTTTCAACTGAATCCCTTCGTCTGATACCAATACAAGTTACCATTTTTTATCTAAACAGGGTAAGCAGTATGTAATGCTATTTCCTTTTCGTTTAATGAAGCTTATTTGACCATTATTTCGACAAATTAATCGAGACAAAACTAAAAATAATAACACATTTAAAAACTACGTTGTCCAAGCTAACCAAAACCAGGAGAATATTTTTTTCTTTGTCTGACCTACTGTTTAACAATAAAAATAGCGTTCATCGCTTTTGTAATGAACTTACTACCAAATATTCTCCTCAACCCCTTTAAAAGTGATGAACTTAATATTAAGAGTGACAAAAAAATTAATTTTTACTTTTTATTCTGTTTGAAAAACATAATTTAATTTTTTATTACTATTTAAATTTTATTACAAAACATTCATTTTTTTATTTTTTTTATAATTTCTTAAATTGCATACATGTAATGTTTGGCAACTGTTTGGCGATCGTTCAGGCGCACTTGGCGCATTGTGTCACCCCTTCGGGGGCATGCTAGGAATCGAGGTAGAGGTATGTTTATCTTGGTCGGGAGAGGGTCTCCCTTGGTTGTTTAAGAGCTGGATGCTCGAATATAAAAATAATGACTAGTTTCTTTTAATTTTTAATAAAGTTAAGTTTATTATTATGAAAATCTGGTGTGATTATTTGTATGGAATATAGTCATTACAACACGCTCTCGTTTCGAACACCAGAGCTTTGCACCGATAGAAAAGCAATTTCGGAAGTAGAATAAGAAGTTAGTTGGAGAATTCTGATCTGAGAGAAAAATGTTCAAAAACGTACGAAAAGAAGATTTGGTGACAGTTTTGTCAGAGATCGGTGAAGAAGCCAGTTTGGAACTGAAATTAACGGAGCTGAAACATATGTTGCAAAATAGCAAGGAATACTTAGACGATCCGGACTTTGTTAAAGAAATACTAAATACTACAGTGGAAAACAGGAAGAAAGCTGAAGAGACAGAAAAAGCGAAATTAGAAGAAGAAAAAATACGATTAGAACGGGAACACGAAATTCAGCTGGCTAAGATCCGAACGACACGAAGTATCGAAAGCAGAAGCCCTACCCCAGACGCTCAACACAGCCGAGGAGAAAACGAAATTTCCCTGGATAAACTGATAAAAGGAGTAGAAACCTTGACGATTCCAGTACCGAAGAAAGCGGAAGCGTGGAATATATTTTTCGACTCCATCGAAAGAGCATTTAAACATAAGAATGTTCCGGACGAATTCAAAGCAGAGATATTGTTGAAATTAATTGGGGATAAGGCTGCCAATGTTCTTGTTTATATCAAGGGAGAAGATTTAAAGGACTATCAAAAAGTAAAAACACTGATTCTGAAGGAATATGAACCGACCCCCCAAACCTGTTTGGAAAATTTCCGAAGAGCAAAACGATATTCAGGAGAGACACACATCCAGTTCGCTTCACGAATGACCGCAACATGGGATTATTACTGTAAATTAAGAAATGCAGAAGATATTGATACACTTAAGGAACTAATTATATCCGATAAGATATTCCAAACTTTAGACGGAGAGACAGCGTCCCATATCACAATACGACAAAGAAATACATGGTTGAAGCCTCAGGAATTAGCTAGAGAGTGTGATATTTACTTTTCAGCGCGAAGAAAATCTTTTGATGAATACCGAAGTGAAGGAAAACGCCCGAGATTTGGAGACGCAACATATTCACCCGAAAAGTATGTTCCCCCTCAACTGAGAAAAGAATATCCGAGACAAGAAAACAATTTCGTCAGGCAAAGAGAATGCTACATTTGTGGGAGCTATCGACACATTGCGAGAGACTGTTCCGATAGAAAGAAAAAGAATGAAATGACGGGAAAGCGAAATGAAAGGGATCACACAAAAATTTCAAGAAATTCGAATAAAGTATCAAGCCGAGAAGAAGCGGTGGTAGCGAAAGTAGATTCATCTCATCTACGGAGTGACGTCAGAGAAACCATTATTAAACCCCTGCAGAAAGTTAATATTTTTATCAACTCCGAAGAAATCGAAGCAATCGTCGATTCTGGAACTCAGATTTCAATTCTACATTCGTCATTCATTCCGGATGTAAAGGAGAGAGATGGAGGGAAAATTGTGTTAACTTCTGCATTCGGACAACAGATTGAAGCAAAAGTTTGCCGTACGCCGATTTATTTAAGAAATGATGGAACTAACTTATTTAATTCAGTGGATACCTTTATTGCTGTGACGGATGAATTAAATGTGCCTTGTTTATTAACTCCCGAAATACATGAACTGTTGATCAACCCCCCAGAAAAGAACATGGATTCCGACATCGCAGAAGAAAGGCGTCAGAACGAAGAAGAAAAAATGTTCGTTTTATTTACTGAAACAGAAAAAGAGAAACAAAATACGACAGAAGAGAGAAATGAAGAGGTGGAGGAGAGGGAGAAGGGCATTGCATCAGTTGCCCCTGGCAACCAGTCAAGCTTTGGGGAGTGGCTAGAGGATGATGCAACAGCCAATCCCATCGAGTCTACTGCATCGCCAGCCAAACAGCTGTTCGTAGAACAACAAACATGCCCGACTTTACACGAGCCTTGGAAGTTGTCGAAGGAAAGGAAGGGAAACTATTTTATTATGGACGGACTCTTGCATCATGAAGAAAAATTGTTTGGAGAAAAAATACGCCAATTAGTTCTCCCATTAAGTAGAAGACAGAAGGTACTTGATCTAGCTCACAACTCGGTATTTGGATGCCATATGGGCATGCGGAAGACAAAAGAGAGAATTAGATATTCCTTCTACTGGCCAGGAGTTTCTCAAGATGTGGAACACTTTTGCAAAACATGCAGCGAATGTCAATTAAGAAGCCCTGAGAAAAGGTCGGATAAAATTCCAATAACTCCAGTAGCAAGACCTGGACTGCCATTCGAAATAGTAAACATCGATATTATTGGGCCCATTGATCCACCCTCTGCTAGGAAGCACAAATATATTTTATGTCTTATAGATCAACACTCAAGATGGCCGGAAGCCATTCCTCTGAAAAGCTTAAGTGCAAAAGCTACTTGCACAGCTCTCCTCGAAATATTCATGCGAACAGGAATCCCGCATACTATTGCAAGTGATAATGGTACAAATTTCGTGTCAAGACTGACTAAAGAATTTCAAGAAAGATTGGGTGCCCATCCTAGATTTTCAACCCCTGGATACAGTGCTTCCAATGGACTAGTTGAACGATGGAATAGGAGTTTACAGCAGATGCTACATCATGTGATAAGGAGCGACCCATCTAACTGGGATAAGCATATCCCATTCCTGTTATTTGCTTATCGGGAAATCCCCAACTGCACCACTGGAATCTCACCTTTTCAATTAATGTATGGAAGACAGCCAAGAGGACCTTTGGCAGTGCTAAAATCATCATGGTCTGGTGAAATACCCATTCCTCCAAATTTGAGTGAATCAGCTGTCGAATACTTACAACAGTTGAAAATAAGAATGGAGCAAGCTGCAGAACAAGCTGAATTGATCGCAAGTGGAAAACAACAAAAATACACTGAATATTTCAATCGAAGATCCGTGCCAAAAAGTTTCAAGAATGGTGACCTAGTTTATTTACTTATACCGGACTCTAACAACAAGCTTTATGCTAGATGGAATGGTCCTGGAGAAATAGTGAGTCTTATTCCTCCTCACTCGTACAAAGTAAGACTACCAGATGGAAAAGTAAAACATGTTCATTCCAACAAAATAAGAAAATTTCAAGCTCGTGTCAACGCCGTTGGAGTGATATTCGAAAATGAGGAAGATTTTGGAGAAGTCATAACTCTACCAAGAAAAGACTTATCAACCCCTTTGGAGTATTTAAAAATTGAAGGAAATTTAGATCTAGAAAATTTGGATAAAACTCAGAAGAATAGTATAATGACCCTCATCAACCAGCATCAAGCATTATTTACAGGAAAAGTAAAAATGGCTGAAGTAGAATCCCACAAGATTAGATTAATTCCAAATGTAGAAAGAAAGAAACCACATGTATATAGGATCCCAGAAGCGTTGAAAACAAGAGTTGATGCAGAAATAGAAGATTTGTTAAGTTCAGGATTAATAGAGGAGAGTGAAGCTGAGATAGCTCACCCAGTAGTTTGTGTAAACAAGAAAGATGGAAGCATCAGACTTTGTGTTGATTATAGAGCTCTGAATGCGGTTACCAAAGCAGACGATTTTCCGATGGAAGATGCAGTGGATCTAATGTACAATATAGGAAGAGCCAATGTAATAAGCACGCTTGATCTTCTCAAAGGTTATTATGCCGTTCCTATGGAGGAAGAAAGCAAAGAATTTACATCTTTCAAAACTCACCGTGGGCAGTATCAATTTAAAGTTCTCCCATTTGGATTGAAAAATGCCGCTGCCACTTTTCAGCGAGTTATGAACAAGTCACTAAAAGAGTTCAAGGAATTTTCAAGATCATATATTGACGATATTGCTATTTTCTCAAAAGACTTCGAAACCCATCTTCAAGATTTAGAAAAAGTCTTTACAAAATTAGAATTATTAGGATTTACCATCAACGTGAAGAAATGTTCTTTTGCGAAACCTCAAATCAAATATTTAGGACACGTGATTGGATCAGGAAAACACCAACCTGACCCGGAGAAAATAATATCCATTCAAAAATTGGAATCGCCAAAGACGAAAACTCATCTGAAAAGCCTTCTAGGACTGACGAATTACTACAGGGAATACATCCCAAACTATGCAGACGTCGCATACCCCCTCACCGAACTCACGAGAAAAAAACAACCGGAGATGCTTGATTGGAGAGAAACTCATGAGTCTGCTTTCCAACGGCTCAAGGAGAAATTGGCGAAAACAACGGAATTGATTACCCCTACCCCCAACGAGCATTTCATCATCCACTCTGATGCTTCACAGGTGGGAGTAGGTGCCTGCTTGTCTCAACGGAAAGGCGACTCAGAAGTACCAGTGTGTTATGCCAGCCAAAAGCTTTCTAAATCTCAACAGAATTGGCCCACTATTGAACGAGAGGCCTATGGAATAGTGTGGGCATTGAAGAAATTCGAGCCTTGGATATTTGGCTCCCCAATCAAAATTGTGACCGACCACAACCCACTGGCATTCATTGTTAAAAATGCTCCCCAATCGTCTAAGCTCCAAAGGTGGGCGCTTGCCCTACAAAAATATAATTTAAGTATCGAACACTGTCCGGGAAGAAATCTTAAAAACGCAGATGCCCTTTCCAGACTCCCAATCTCAGGTGATTAAAAATATATTAAAAATAAATAAACTGTCGAGGTCAATGCAGACTTGGTCAGTTAGTGTTGAAAGTTATTTCATGACTCTTATATTATTTTATTAGAGACTCTAAGTGTTTATATGCTTATATTGATATTTACTTGTGGATAAATTTAAAATAACAGATATTTGAGGTAAGTGCTTAATTAATTTAAAAACATATTGAAAAGTAAGATCTTTATAGTTCAAAAAAAAAAAAAAATGAATGATTTAGTGTTTGAAAAATAGTAAATTTCATTGTTTATATGCTTAATTTTAAGATATGATTAAAATCCATGGAAATATAATTATTGAATTGTTTATCTATGATATACATATAATATAATTGTTTAGTATTATATAATATAATTGTTTATACATGATCTTTGAGGTGTTATGGTTTAAAAATATTTTTTATTTTGATTTGTTGTAATTATTGTTTAATTAATAATGTGAATATTAAATATTATTAGTATTACTGTGTGTCAGTAGGTTATAGTTAAAGTGGATAATTATTCTTGTATTAGATATTATTTTATAACTATTTTTGCTATAAAAAAAAAAGGTTATATAGAATTGAATTATTGATACTATCGTTACAGTGTATAATTATACATAGGTACATAATGATAACTGAGTTTATATATGAGTAGTTTGAATATCTCATCTGTATTAGTGTTTAATATTCTTATTATGTTGTCATTGGAAATATTGCATAATCATGTTTATCGTATGTATCAATGTGTATTATTATTTTTTTTTATCGCAAACAGTTGTTTTTTTTTAATTTTCAGATTAACGATTAATTATTGTGTAATATAATCATTATCTTAGGGGGAAAGGTGTAATGTTTGGCAACTGTTTGGCGATCGTTCAGGCGCACTTGGCGCATTGTGTCACCCCTTCGGGGGCATGCTAGGAATCGAGGTAGAGGTATGTTTATCTTGGTCGGGAGAGGGTCTCCCTTGGTTGTTTAAGAGCTGGATGCTCGAATATAAAAATAATGACTAGTTTCTTTTAATTTTTAATAAAGTTAAGTTTATTATTATGAAAATCTGGTGTGATTATTTGTATGGAATATAGTCATTACAATACATTAATTATAAAACATATATGCGCCATCTAAATGAGCAATAACTGTTACTACTTTTAACGATAACAATTTTAAAAATGCGAGAAAAGTTTATGGTAAAAAAACTTAATTTTCAGTCAACATTAGAATATTAGAACTTTATTTTTACGTTTTCTCCGTTATAATGAAAAATGCAATCTCCATATTTCGGAGGTGCATTCATGTTCGGAAAAAAATTAAGAGTGATGCATTACGATGACATGACTGTTCTTTTAAACACATTTCGTTTTTAAATGCTTATTTCCGATCAGAGTTTTTGTAACTTTTTATAATTGGTAGATTAAACGAGGCAGTTTAAAAACATTACATGGCTTCTAGAGTAGCTCTCATTTTCCTTGCAACGCCATGTAAGAGAGCAGCTTGACCGACAGGCATTTTAGTGAGTATATTTTCAGTCAACAAAGCCCATATAGTGTTAGCTGTGAATTTTGTTTCAATGTTGGTACACCTCGTGTTATAATGAAAATGCCAAACCTCGGCCTCACACCAAGCTTGATCGGTATTGGTGGCTTCATCAAAATATCCCTTCTTCACACAAGAGAAGGTTAAAGAAGAGTTTTCGTCACGTGATCCAGCACACACTGCATCCTCTTGTTCTAAAAAGAAGGTAATCATTTCAGCTTCTCCAATCCATTTGGTGTCGATATTCTGGAACGCAGATGAAGAGAGTACATGGTATTTATTTTCATCAAAAACGCATCCTCCAGGTAAAGCAAGGCCATTGCCATCGATAACTAAAACAACATCTAAGTATTTATGAAGAGTGACAAATTCTATATCTTGCCACCTTGTGATGACAGCAAAAATGTGATGATTGGGTCCCCAGCGACAAAGACTGCCCCTTCCTCTTAAGCCTGTTCGTCCAATGGGATTTTTAGGTAATTGTTCTGAGTCTAGCTCATACATTAATGGCACCTTAAATTTAGTAAGCATCCATGACTGGCGATCAAAACAGACACCCCCTGGATTTATGGTGCAAGTATTAAACTTAAAAATGGGCATTTGGAAATGATCTCCCTCTTTCTCTCGCTTTAGCTGAATGTCAACATCAACATGTATTCTCAGCTCTTTAGGAAAGTCTTCAATGGGTATGGTATAGGCTATAGGATCATAAAAAGTCCAACTACTATTCCACGAAACATTCTTATCTGAAACAGGAAATCGAAGAATATTAGTTCCAGGATATGGAGATGTTCTGGAAAATATTTGTGGTACTTGTTTGAAATTTAGCTTTTCTCTCAAGGGAATTTTCAAGCTGCTACATACCAAATGTTTGTGTGTATTTCTGACAAGAATTTGAAGTTCTGTTAAATAGCCTTGCAACTCATTCATGATTCGCTTTTGTTCCTTAAGCCTAGCTCTCAACATAAATGTGTATTTCATTCGTTTCATTTCTTCATGTTTACTTTTCTTGCTTTTTTCGATAAAATATTCACCCACTAAGCTTTTCCAAATCTTGTAATCTGCTTCATGGAATCGAATTTTACTGACTTTGGTTTTTCTTTTAAACAAGGTTCCAAAAGTACAAGCGAAGATATGAACAGCATAGTTTAAAGGACTTAATGGAGGAGGTAGAACAAAACGATTTTTGAAATCCATAATCACTTCATATCTTCTCCACGTCCAAATATTTGATCCTTTTGAATCTAACTTTCTGGCAGTGTAACGAAATAACACATAGAGCAATGTGATCAGAATCAGTTTTAGAATAATAAAATACTGAAAACCAAGAATATAAGGCCATATTCCAGGATTAGGGCATTCCGGTTTGTTATACCTACCGACTTTACAAATATTTTTCGGTAATCCAATGAAACTTAAGCCCTGCCTCTTTAATTGAAAGCATTTAGAATCAGGAATTCCGAAGTCATCGGGAACATGAGGAATGAGAAATAACGCGGTAAGTAAATTGTAAATTATTCGTCCGCCAAGCTTCAAATTGAAAGGATAATCTGGATAAACTATAGCATGCAGTGCAATTCCATTTCCTATCATTACTAAAACAGCAAATCTCATAAATCCCATGAAATCGATTAAAATCATTCTTTTAATTCTCCATATCAAGCTTCCTAGTTCAGACGATATCGGAAAATACTGAAATGTGAAGCGATAATAAAAGTATAACAAAGCTATGCACAGCATTGCTTTTGTATTGTAAGATGATAAAAATGACAATTGTAATATTAATCTGTTAGCCATGTAGCATGCAAGAAAAACCGTCAGTGAAATTATATCGATTACTTTACGTCTTAATACCATACTAGGATACTGCAAGAAAATATACTGGTGTACTAAGTCCATTAACATCATTAAAGTCCAAATACACATGGCAAAGTCTAAATACGGATTTCCACAAGCTGGCCATAGCACAGCTACGCTGAAGACAAATAAATACATAAAGTGAAAAACAATATTAATCCAAAATTTTGAAATAGGCGCTGTGTATAAGTAATACAATTTTTTAAAAATAGTTACATTTTTCTCGGCATCCGAAAAATTACCGTTTACAGATCGCTTGACTGAATCATGAAACTTCGCGTGGTATGAGCTTTCAGACAGATTTGTCGATTCAAATTTGATCCATAGAAACATAGGAAAGACGAAAAATGTGCATAATATTAATTTTAACCATTGTGGGAGAGTTACGTCACCATAACGAAGGTTTACTATGTTTATATTTCCCATTAGCACGCAGTCCAAGTATTTTTGGCAACAAGGATGGGCCAGGAAATATCTATTTTTAGCAAAAGCTGCAGTTTCGATAAGTGGTTTGTAAGACCAAACTGAACTCTTTGCACATAACACTGCAAGAGCTCTGCAGGGTACTTTGTCGTAGCAATAACTTAGCAATTGTATCGCTGTCTCCGATAACATCTTTGATTGTTGAGATATATCTTCTTGCATATTCAAGTCCACAACAAATGTTTTCAGTCTGTTAAATACTGCAGAACAGACCACTGCCAAATATATAGGTTGTTCGGAGTAATTCAAAAGGATTTTCACCAAATCACTGCGATATGACAAAACAGCCCAGAGTGTAAGTACAGAAATCGCTCTTCTTTCTGATTGGTCTTCTTTTAATTCATCACCAACCCCACAATATATTTGGCGACAATTTATTAGGTCCGGAATGCTTGTAAATTTTTCGAGCAGATGCGACAGTTTGTGCTCGATGGCATATCCTGGAATTTTTACTGTGGACCTATATCCAAATATAGTTTCCCATACAACAGATCTAAAAAACATTTCTTTCAGGGAGTTTTGAAACAAACTTGATAAAACTTGACTATTGATAAATTTCCGAACTTTAAAACCATTTTTAAGAAACATGGCTATAAATTGTTCTCTTTCTGGTTTGACTAGACACTTAAAAAATATCTCATTATCAATTTTAAAACCATTATCCTTATAAAGTATTTCAGACTTGGCAACATCGGGATTATTCCAATTCATAGTTAACAACAAATCTTCTCTCATGTTATGTGAATCAGAAATAAAATCATCTGGGCGGGAATTAAAAGAAGCCTTTAGCAAATAAGAAGTTAAAGGAATTGAGTCATCTTCCAAATCAAAACGATTAAGAACTGTTATGGTTTCTCTACCATGTTGATAGGAACATCGAATACAGTTTATTATTTTCATGAAAATTTCTTGTTTTAATGTTTTACTAAGGGATCCATCAGGACACAGCTTATCCCATTGCTCTAAAAAAAGAGGTTTTATCACTGTCTCACAATACTCGCCAAGGTTAACTGAGTCATGAAAATTTCGAATTTGGCTGTATGTGAAAGATATCAAATCAGCCAGTCCACCACTACCTTTCATCACTATCAATGGCAAGCCTTTTTTAATGAGTCCCAAAATCATGCCCATATCATTCAACTCGCCATGGAATAATATGACTACGACAGGAATTTTCTTCCGGGAAATATCTTCCCGTGAGTCATCATTCAAAGAAATACGACCTTCGCTGATATGACTTAAAAAACTCATCATAAAGTTTGAGACCCCTTGCTTCACTTTGTGAGCATCCTTCAAAAATACATAGCAGTCAAAGTTTTCATTTATGTCTTTTTTCAAGCCTTGCTGTTTTTCTAAATCCTCCCTCATGAACTCAATTTTTTCAGAAATTCTCAAGGCGTCCAATCTATGGATGCCAATCAAAGCTGCTTCGGGAAAAGCGTATCTGTTTTTTTGCCTGAAGAATACTTTTCGTCTCGAGATTTCATTTTTGAAAGCCTCACCCAACTCACTTGTGAACCCTTCATCTAACCCATTCGTGCATAACCATGTTTCAGTAGTGTTTAAAGTCGACATTAAACCTTTTATTAGGAGATGTCCCAACAAACGACATTCCTCCGATATATCAAGCATTTCTTCAGTGCTGGCATCTAAAAATAAAACTACTCGCGGAGTCTTCCAGTTGTTGTTGGTGAGTAATTTAGAGAAGATCTTCGCTGTATCAAATGTACTACAAGATGACAGCAAAAAGGGTATGTGCTTAGTCCCTACATGCAAGAATCCATTATCAATATCATCATCATTGTGTGATATTTTATTAAACGATTCGAAAGGATCTTTTGGTGCACCGTTTGTTTGCATTTTAAGCCAAGAAATATTACGACGTCATTTTTTTTATTCCGAATATAATTTATAGCGTTTTTTTTCGTACTTTGTACTGTAAAAGAACTATGTAAGCTTTCTTTTTGCTCCATCGAATTCCTTGTTTTCTGACGAAAACAAAGTAAATAAATTGTTGCCACAATCGTTGAAATAAATGTTTAAATCCCTATTTTCAATTAGCACTGCTCGTCAAATTCCCACGTGATTTTGGTAATCCACAAAATGTATTTTCATTGAAACTCTAAATTCCATTTCTAAAGTAACTCTCAAAAACAGATTGGTCTAATCTCAATTTAAGTGTTACAATTATTAAAATAATTCTTTTAAATGTTAATGTTATTAAATGTTAAAATCGCTATTTTCAATTAGTACAGCTCGTCAAATTCCAAGGTGGTTTTGGTAATGCACAAAATGTATTTTCATTGATACTCTAAATTTCATAAGTTAGATCTGAAATAACTCTCAAAAACAGATTGGTCTTATCTCAATTTACGTGTTACAGTTATTAAAATAATTCTTTTAATCATCATCTGAGGATCTGATAAATTAAATTATTGTTTTGGCATTGCTTTATTTTTTCTTAACACTCAATCAATAACATAAACCTAAATATACTATTCAAATCTTTGGGCAAAGGCAAAAACTTTTCAGTTTACAGAGAATACTCAGAGGCATCTGTAGCTCGATCTAACTTCAAAATTGCTATAAATGTAGTAAAGAGAGTAACGACGATATGGGAAAAAAGATTTCGTAAAAAAAAAAAATTAATTTCGAAAATAGCCAAATATTTCTAATATATATCCAAATATTAGCTAAATATTTCTCTCATCACAAATGGGGAAACAATGTATATCCTGCATCAGCACCTAAAAACATGATTAATTATCTATCTTTCATTTTATGTATCTGTTTAAATCATTTATATGTTGTGGGAGAGGGTCAAAATTTACTTTGTTCTAATTTATTTCAGTATTAGGTAGGCAGATATTTTATTTACGGGAAAAAGCTCTGAGAAGGATTCAAAAACATACCAAAAGATGTAAAGTAGATGAAATTAATTAAACTTTTCACGCACATTTGCATGTTACGGGATCATTTAATGATTAATTTTGAGTAAATTATTCGGGAGAATCTCAAGTTTCGCGGTGGTGAAGGTTTACCGAAATCGCATTCTGATATTTTGAAAGTAAACGCTACAACGAGCTGGAGAGAGAAAATTTCGAGCTATAATTAATAACAAAATAATTATTGATATTATATCAGAAACAATGCTGGAAATATTTATCTGAAAGATTTTTGGGAAGTATATCAATGCGTAACGTGATAAATTTCCTTTTTTATCAGCAAGAACTTTTAATCAGATATTTATGAGCCTTGTTCATAAATTATAAATTAGATTTTTTAAAAAAATTAACGATGAACGTAGGCAAAATTAGTTAAACTTTTCACGCACGTTTTTTCTTCCTACACTGTTCTTATCTAAAATCCGACGCACCAAAACAAAGAATAAAACTAAATCTTTCATTGGATAACTTCTTTCAGAAAATCAGAAATGCATTTATTTTTTCAGTTTGTAAAATTATCAGTTTACTTTTAAGGTTGTTAAGGTGTTTTTGTATGCAAAAAAGGATAAGAACTTTTGAAACTAGATCACGAAAATAAAAATAAAAAACCTGATAAGATTTGAAATCTAAACTAGAAACAAGATTTCTTTTTTTTTAAAGAGTTTAACATGGAATAATTACGTGAAGTCAGCATTTGATAGAAGTATCTTAATTTATTGAAAAGAAAAGAATAAAATGAATATAGCTTTTCTTTTTTTTTAAGAAAATATATTAATCTTACTAGTGGGTTCCAGTCCTTACACGCTAACGCTCGTAAGCCCCATAAATCAGGGAGCGAGATTTCCACTCGCTAGTTCGCGACAGAATCAGCTGTGGTTCCCAATTTTTTTTTTTTTTTTGGCTATGGAACCCTGAAAAATCAACCTCCTTTCGGCGGAACCTCGACTTTACAAATGAATTTCATTAAAGTTTTTTTGAACGTTATAGCCTATAAGAGACTGCTTTTAAATATTTCGTTAGAGGTATGAGGATTTTTAATAGTTTTATTATTAATAATCTTAAATTGTGCTTTATGTCCGACAGTCAAATTTGCAGTCCTGTTACTATTTCTGTCTGGTTATGAGTTCGCTTTTAGCGGAAATACATAATCTGAAAATGAATGAAATAAGACAAATTATAGCTTTTTTCGAAATGAAAACTTAAATAACTGTTATAAATGGTTGAAAATGGTTATTAGGGAAACGTATTTCCTTATTAAAGATGTTAGTTACTTTGTTTTTGATTTGAAAAGCATAATGGAAAATTCCAATGCAATATTTTATAAATGCTTTTTTTTTCGTAATTTGTTCAATATATTGCTGTCAGAAATATTATATTTTATCTTAAAAATGTCATTTCTATTTCTTTGGCATTTTATTTGAAGTAACATGACACAGTCAACCGAAAGATTAATTAAATTATGAATTATAGGGTGAATCTAAATATTATCTCAGGTTTCAAAACTCATCATTTGTTATAAAAATTAACTCTCAGAATCCCTTAAACTCTTCCACCGAGTGCTAGGGTTCCGCGGAACACCAGTTGGGCTTCACTCGAACACCAAGCGAATTCGCTTGGAGTTCGAGCTATTCGAAATGCAGTCTAGTATTTGGCAACTTAAATGAATGCAAAAAGTCTAAAAAAAAACATTACTGCAGAATAAATAAATTATTTCTTTTTCTCAAAAGTGAGCATCACGAAAAATACATATTTATATCATGGAATCTGAATTCTCATTTTTTTTTTCAGAACTTTCAGCTATCAAAAGTTATTTAGCAACTAAATATTTTAGTCACTCAATAGATGTATAGACGGTAAAAACATAATCACTTTGAATTATTGATCATGCAGTTTCATTAATATTATTATTAATATATTATTATTATTCATGTTAAATATTTAAGAAAAAAATATTTAACATGACAAAAAAATGCCCTATAAAAGGGTAAAATAGCATTTTAAAGTACTGAGTACAAAAGATTGAAAACGCAGCAAAACGTGCCTTTATTTTTGTATAAAAGATTGTAATCAATCATCCGAGAATCAATTGCTTTGTGTATTTCTTGGAAAAACTGATAAAACAATGATTGCATTGAATTTAATAAGCTTTAGTGTACTACAATAGATATGTATCGAATTCAATTTATTTTAACGTTGATAAAAAATGTCCTTGGTTATGTGAAAAGATAATTATTTCTCGTCGAAGATCAATGAAATAATATATTCTGAGCAAAACACTGTACTAACAAAAAGCATTTTTTTTTTCATCATAAAGAGGACTCTGGGAAAATTTTTCAAAAAAGCTTTATTTGTTTGTTAAAGATGAATCTTTACATTACAACTAATAAGTAATGCTCACTTCATGATTAGTACATTATTTATGAAATATGAAATAAATAATTTTGAATGACCATACTACAAAACATATATGCAAAAATTTATACAAAACGTATTGCTACAATAATTAATAACTAACTTCAATATACATATTTATACCTGATTTTATATTTTGGAATTTTCACGCTACAAAGCGTTTGGCTAGGCGAAACGGCGAGACCACTTGCTCATTGATGCTCTGTCAGAATCAGATTCCTGCAAGTGGTGTCATCGCCGATAAATCGTGACATTCGCTTATGTTACGATTCAGAAGCCAATCAGGATCGGCACGTCATGTGACGTCACTTACTGGTATCTAATTAAATCTGATCTGAAAATTAATTCAGCGTGATATTAAACTAAGCCTAATTACTGTGACGTTAACCCGCCAAGTGTTAACGTTACTATATAATTTAATCTTATGGTTGGGTCTAATCACGTATTTTTCTTCTCAAGTTGCAAATACTCTAATACCACATATTTCTTTGTTTGTTTATTGTTACACATACATATGAGCTCATTAAAAAGTACGGCTTATAATCTCTCGTCTAGATAAAGAATAGATAGAGAAACTCATTACTTTACTTGCGACTACTCTCGACCACTTTTTTTTAAAAAAAGGGTCGGTTTTACAGCACTACAAAATGTTGAGCAAACGCTTCACCAATCAAGAGTGGTGCAATTTGCATTATGTTGAAAGAATTTATACACCAGATGTAACAACAAATAATAGTTGAACATTAGTAGCCGTAAACCCAAAAAATTGGGTCGGTTGTTCAACGACAGGTTATAAAATAAAAATAAATAAATAAAAATAATGAAAACTTAACGCGAATACATATTGAAAAAAAAATCGAATCAACATGACTATTTTACGAGAACATTTTTAACTAATATGAGAATATTAAGATGATTAATCTCTCACACTTATCATCATTTTATGATTCAATAACAGTGCCATAATTTATAATTCTCGACCCTCAGATAGGAAGTGAAGATGAATCCGAATACTTCAAACAAAATTGCATCAAAATAAATATTACACCTGAAAGATGTCTCTTTGCTGAATGAAGTCAATCATTTGGGTGACGGGATGAAGCAAATGTCACAGTTTTGGAGTAATGAAACCTGTAATAAAATGTTTTAATGCATAATTAAATCAGGAAAAATTCTTTTTTTATTTCAATAAAATGTTAAACTTTTTTTTTTACATTGTTATCTTTTTAAATGTTACCTGCTTCTTTCTTCTTACCTGTGCTACAGAGTTTTTAACCCCTTCTACCATTCACTTTTATTCTATCGTACTATTTTTAACTGTCTAAAATAAAGGATGTTGTTTCTTCTCAAAACTCTGTTATGGTGTTTTAAGCTTTTAAAAACAAGTGTTTTAAGATTACCTAATTTTAGTACAATGCTTACTATATATCTTACTATATATCCTCTTAAAAATAAAATTCAGTGAAGCCTCCAGAAAAAACCATCCTTGTGTAGCAACCTCCTCTATTTACGATCACTTTTGGGAGGTACGGAAGTCTTTCCATAGACTTTGTTTTGAAGAAAGCCTTTAGGAGAGGCCATCAAAACCTCTTCCAGCAAATGGACAAACTTCCGCACCAAATGCGGAAAAGGTCAAATAAGGAAACAAAAAATATTAACAAAACAATTGAGTAGATATGTGTTCAAACTATTTGTTAGTGGATCTTAGCTAGAGAACTCTTTTTGACGATCTCTAAAAGAGATCAAAAATCTCATATTGCAGTCAAAGTACACTAAAGACGATGCTATCGATGTTTCATTTTTTGAGTTAAAAGTTAAATTAGCTAAGAAAGTTTTTTAGAAAAAACTAAGTACCTCTAACAAACAAACCTCCTCTCATTTTTAAAGCAAACAAATTTTTATGCTATACAACTAAATACAAACTTAAACAAAAACATAATTGATTGTTTATTTGAAATAGCTCTATGATTCATAATTGGTACGTTTGTTTTTACACTTTATATGAGTAGGGGTCATTTTTATTCATTGATCTGGTTTTCATGACACCAACGCAAGTGACATTTCCGCATCAAGAAAACGACACTGACTAAAATAAAAATCGTTTGCGAAAAATCATGTACCTTCAATAACATTTTAAAGTCAATAGAGTTCCCCTAAGAACGATCAACATTAATGACCATCATTAACACTGTGGAACAGAGAGTGGTCGCTCCCGGGGCTAAAGAGAGAATCTCTTTTCTTTATCCCTGGGTAGCTCCCCGAGAGATTTTACTGTATTAGCTAAATCATGAAAATTTTGCTAACTTTCTTCATCAATGCAGATGATTATTCGGGAAATATTTAAAAAAAAAAAGAACGGTAATCGAACATATCATTTCTACCTATTTTTTATTACTATTATTGACTGTCATTTCTTTTTTTTTATTTAAAACATGTCATTAATTAGTGATATTTCCTGCTGATACGTAATATTATTACTATTGCTTCTTGCAAATAAATATAGACAGTAATAGTAGTTGCGACGGATAACTTACTTCTGAAGTGGAGGTATAAATAAAATGTTTCTATTACCAGTTTTTTATCTTTTCCAAATGAAAAACAAACTTGTAAATAAAATAAAAAAATTTCATGCAAATCTACCAATTGCACTTTTGGAGAAAAAAATGCCAACTATAATATCCTATTATGCTTTTTTGGGTGGAGAATTCAATATGAATGTGCTCTTAATTCAGTTTTTAATAACTTATTACATTCAATTTTCTTAAGAAAAAATAAATTTTTTTCTCGCTTTTTCTTGCGTTTTTTCTTGCGATTTGTTATCGTATTTTCTCTATTTCTCACGTTTCCTCTAAACAACAGGTAGAGAAAAAAAGTTTTTTTTTAATTGTATTGTCACAATATGCGATTATTATATAAAATTAGTCTCAACATCTGTTTTGAAAAAGCTAATATTTTAAATTCATCTTTTTCTTTCGTTTAGTTCTTTCACTTACTGATATAATCGCTGAAGTTATTTCAGCTTTGCAAATTTTGAGAAAAAAAGCGAAAAACTGGTTAAAAGCACATTTTAGTTTTACTCTGTTTAAAAATAAAATTTGTTACTAACCACCATTTATTAGCAGTTGCACTTCATGATTATATTTTTGTGAACTTTCTCGAGTGAATATACGTATCTCAGCTGTCAATAAATAGTGGTAGAAATTGGTAGTTTTACTTCTTAAAATAAAGAAAAATATTGTGTTTTTACCATCAGTAATAATTAATTTACTTATCCCCGATCCGCCTTAATCAGTACCTAATATTTTTCAAACTCCATCAAGGAAAATAAAAAAAAAAGCCATAGTGTAAGTGCCTTACATTTGAAGCAATGCGATGATGTTAAATTATATATATAATCTCGCCGTAAAAATTATCTGCGCTTTAGAATAGATATATAACTTAAATGTTTTAAAAGTTATTGAACCTTTTTAAAAATCGCCAATTTGGCGACATTTTTCCACCTAGATAAAAATTATCAAAATCTCTGCCGTATTCTCAGTTTTTGCAAATTTTATGAGCCCACACAATACAACATTGCAGTAAGATTTTAAATATTAAAAAATTAGAATATAAATGCTTTTCATTTTCGCAAAACGGGGGCTTTTCTCCATATTGACGTTTTGAGCCATTTTCAAAATAAGCGTAGACAGTGCTGGCTTTAGACTTACTTAAACTTGACCTAACAGTCATGTGAAACAGTTGCAAACTCACAACAGTTATAAAAATAGCATATTACTCGCAAAAAAGCATAATTTTATATTACGACGGAGCCTTTGAGAAACAGCCTTAAAACTACCTAATCATTAAAAAAAAATTATATATCGTAGGCTAATTGGCCGATGTCATTTTACAATGCACCTAAGAAACTTGTTCCAATAAACCTTATGTATTAGGGCAGCAATTCGCTTATAGCCATATTTTTCAGTAAGCCTATTTGCATGACTAAAAATTAAAAAAAAAAAAACGAGTTACCTTATTAAAATACCATACCGAAAATATTACATGTTATACTTTTGCGACAACATTTTTTTTTACAGACTCAGCTTGGAATCTCATTACTTAGCTAACTAATTACAACAATCGTGTCTCACTTACGTGCTTTGCAATTCGCCCTTTGTGGCCAGTCACAAACATTCTTTTTAGGGTTAAAATGCAGTCCACCTTTGCAGTTGTGAGGATAAGCCATGCCATGATCGCATTGATAAAACATAGTGCAATCAGTTGGGTGGGGAAAATAAACAGAAAATCTTCCATTCTTCTTTGGACACTCATCAAAGTCTGAGTGTTTACCAGTACCTGAAACAAGAAGAAAAAAATATTACAGTATAATAATTATGAATATCAGAAAAAGCCAAAAGGATCGATAGTGTACTAGAATATATCAACAAACTAAGCTCAAGTTTTTACGATGGCGCTGGAAACGGCATAACAATTGGCTTCAATGACATAATAAATAAGGAGCTCATAGAAGACATGAGAACGAATCACGGAAAGAAAGCATCGGGTAAAAAAGTATTTTTAAAAAATCACCAGAAAAAGCTCATGTTACACCACTAAAAAAACAGAATCATTAAGTTTTGAGAAGAATTTTTAAAAAAAATCTGCGATTATTTAATAATTAGGAATTTAATGACCGAATCATGGTAATAACATAACGTTACGATCTATCCACGGACATATTTAAATTTTTGTTCCGAAGAGAAAGCGTGTTTTTTTCTTCAAACGAAAGCAAAAGAAAATAACGTTTAGTGATCTTACCAACAAAATAAAAGAAAAATAATTTAAAATTAAATAAGACAGGTTTTAAAAAGAAATGCTAATTATTGTTTACTGAACAAATAAATGAATTATAAATAGGAGAAAAAATCAAATAAAAAAAAATCAAATAATAATTTTTTTCCAATGACATAAGTCATACAGGCATCTGAAGAGCAGATTTGTAAGCCACTCTTTCAGGGGCACCATATTAAGTGGGCCATTATTGCCCCCACAGTAAGGACAGATAGTACAGAGAATGAAAGAACATCCATGCCTTCCTTGTGATTCGAGCCCAGAACCTTTCTGGTGCAATGCCAGTTCCCTGACTCCTACACAGGTAGATCGGCATCAAATAATAAATAAAGTAATGAAAATAAAATAAAACAGCTAAACAAAAACGTTATATAAAATTAATTTGAAAAACAACTTACTTTTACAACCTGATTGATGAACACACTCTTGCTGGGAAGCATTAAATACCATGTCCGCTGTACAAAAGTACTGAAGTGGTTTTCCCTTCGAACAAATGAACATACTCTTGCAGTCAGTTGGATCAGGTATTAATCTTGGAATTTTACCAGACACCGATGTACTACAAGTAGGAGACCAAGAAGACGCATTGGAAAACTTTATTAGGAATATTGACGCGAAACTGATCTGCATGAAAGTTATTGTGAAGTAAATCATCTTGAAAAAATTTTTATGACTTTAAAATCTGGAAGGAAAAAAATATTTTTTTTTTATAAACCAAACACCACTCGGGACAATATTCTACTAAGAAAACACAAATCATTTAATGTTTTTGAACATTAGGTAATATATATTTTCCTCTTGCGTTGTATTTTATAACCAGTCGACCCAATTTTGAATTTGTTTTAAATCAACTCCGTAACCATGTAGTTTTGAACTACATCCAGAATATAAGGAAATACCTGGATCAAGCATTGGGACAAACTAAACTTCGTGGAAGATGTTTAATGGAAATAATACGCATTTGCTTTACATGGAGAGGTTTTGTAAATGCTTCAAATATATGTTGCAATTGTTTGTAAAAATTAACTTACGGTAACATTAACGTTTATTTAACATACATTTCGTGTTATGTAAACAATTTTAACTTGACTAATTTCTAAATCAACTGAGAACAATAAATTCTAAAGAAAAAGCAATAGAGCATATTGACGAGTTTTCCGAAAATAGGGTTTGGCACTTTTTCCACACGAAACAACATACAACATGTAAGAATATTTATTTACTTTAAAAAGAAACTTTAATTTTTAGTCATTAAAAATTTCTGTTTCAAATAATTTCATGCTATTACTAACAATCGATTCTCCTGTTACAACCGACAGAGTTTAGGTAACAGTACCAAGTTACATAATGTCGAGCCTGGTTTAATTAGTACCGATATCAGACTAACAATTCAGTCCCTCGATCACTCCCTAGGCCTAGAGGAATCGTAGACTTTTGTAAGCGAATAAAGATATGGAATATTCGCTTACATTTTCCTTAAGATAGGAATAAATGGCAGACTTTATTAACGATTTCAAAATTTTAAATTTTAAAGTCTAGCATTTCTTTTCACATGACAAAATATATCCAAAAGCATTTCCTCGCTTCAAGTTTTTATTGCATTTCTTAATTTCATAATGCCTCCCAATGAGGTGACCAAATCTATATATATATATATATATATATATATATATATATATATATACAAAATACCGATCAACAAATGCTTCCTGGAAAATGGCCGGGCAAGTATATATCGAGAGTAATGTGATCAATGAGCCATTGCCCGGTATTCTCTACACTGTTCTTTCAAGGTTAAAGGTCAGCTTGGTATTCCCCTCATAGACATTTCTTCTAATCTATCCTAGGGGAAAAATTTGTAATCAGCCCCGGAGGGGATTCCAAAATTCTGATATTAAAAAAAAAAAATTCCAAAATTCTGAAATCAAAAATAAGATTTTGTGTGCTGTGCATGTCCAGGGGATTCCTGGAAAATGGCCGGGCAAGTATATATCGAGAATAATTAGATCAATGTGCACGCTTATTCCATTTACGAAAACAAGTGGTAATTATTAATAATAATCAAATTAACCTGAATAATAACCTAGCAGAAATCAATGAGCCATTACCCGGTATTCTCTACACTTTTCTTTCAAGGTTAGAGGTCATTGCTTGGTATTCACCTCATAGACATTTTTTCTGGTCTATCCTAGGTGAAAAATTTGTAACCACCCCCGGTAGGGGATTCCAAAATTCTGATATTAAAAAAAAATATGCTCCAAAATTCTTAAAACAAAAATAAGATTTTGTGTGTTGTGCATGTTTCTGGAAAAATGCAAGCATGCATCTCCAATCTGCAAAAGAAATTTAAAAAAAAAAAAAAAAAAAAAAAAACAACACTTTTTAGGAAATTTTCAAATTGAAAGATGAGTCTAAAAAACGACTCTAATTTCCAAATAATGCATGTAAATGTTTCTAACATTCATTGCAAAAGTGATTCGTTGATTATTGATTAAAAATGTATGAAACGAGCTTAACTCAATAAAGCCTTATGAAGTCACACGTTATCAATAGTGTAACCTTGGTCGAAAAATATTTATCTCATTGAAACAAATAGAAGCAATAATAATAATTAAACCTGTATGACCGAATATTCGAAGGGATTACGTTTTTATGGTTTACATATTAATTTGCTAAACTATTTTATCAAAAACTTTGGGTAACTAAGATTTCTGAAAAATAAAATACATAAAAATTTAATTATTTTCGAATTTTTTCTATTCGATTTAATTGCTGCAATCATTTGTATTCTAAGACCCTAGGACACATTTAAGACAAAATTTGTAACGAGGGAAGCGATTATTTGCCAAGCGAATCATATAAGATTGCATGGCAATCTTTAGGAGTTGGCGAGAGTAGGGGCGGAGCTCACTAGTTTTAAAATAATTCATACAACAATATACGTATCTCTAAATTGATCCTCTCTAATTTCTCTTCTCAGTGTAAGGCAAATGCGGGTAAATTCTATCAAAAAGTCCCACACGAAGCCTAGTTTGTCCCAGGAGTTCCCTTGTCTTCTGAGATGGGTTCAAAATTACAAGTCTACGTAGTTGAACATTTATGGTCCTAAATTCAGAATTGGGTCGGCTGTTCAATGTCGGTTTTATAAAATAAAATAAAATAAAAATATAACTCTTGACATTATTGAACAAATGAAAAACAGCGTTTAAAATCAAAATGTAAAAAAATAATGAATAATTTTATAAATTAATATTTCCCATACCTTTAATCAAGTACTAGCATGCTGCATACAAACTCTCGCTAAAAACTAACTTCTGGTAATTGAGATGAATTGAAAATGTGAGTTTAGGGTTTAAAAAAATATTCATTTTCGATTCATTACGCAAAAGAAAATAAAACGTGATAGTATAACTAACATAATTACGATTAAATCAAACACTAATGATAAAAATTAATCTGATAATCAAACTTATGCATCACGAGTATTAAGAGATGTTCATTATCATATGGTGCACTGATCTTATCATAACTATTTTAAAAATAAAAAAGTTTAAAACAAATAAATACCTGCGTATTTATTTTAAAAATGTGTCACAAAAGTAATGGTAACGATTGTTTAACCCATTCATTCTTAGTTTCATTTTAGTTTTAATCAGATTTTAAGTCCTTTGAAAAACAATACGCGTTTAAAAAAAAAAAAAAGATTAACAAATTGTATATGGAAAAAAAAGAACAGTAAGTAAATTTCTGGTTACAGCGTATAGCTGTCAACTTTCACATTTTAGCCGGAAGTTTTTCCTAGTCTTTTCAAAATTGTTATTTTAATTTTTATTTTTAATAATTATATTTTAACCCTTTTTCTAAGGCCGTGGTTAATGTAATTACCACTAATTTCAGTAATTTATAAATGCCCTTTGTCAGCTATTTTACCACTTTAAACTTGTGTTGCCACCTGTTGATATTTTAAGTTCTGATGAAGTATGTTCAAACAAATATGGTAACCATATGCCAATTTTGAACAATATACATGTAGGAGTACTCAACTAAGAACACGTCCTTTTTTTTTCTTTTCAAAGTTTTATGGAATTTCTGCTATTTATGAATAAAAAGTTATGATATGGGTCATTCTCACGAAAACTGTCATTTTTCAGTTCATAAAATCCCAAAAAAGTAAAGTGAATAAAAAGCTCTGAAACTTTTTATATTAATAGAAATATGTAATGGCATTATAAAGAAAGTATATATCCTATAAATTATACTTAATATTTTAATTAATTAATTTTTTAAATAATTAATTTATAATTAATTAATTTATAATAATTAATAATTAATTACATAAATAAATAAATTAATTTAATAAATTAATTTATTAATTTTTTTATTTATTTTTCAAATTAATTAATAAGTAAATTAATTATTTTCACTATTTAAAAAGTGAGGGAATGACACTAATAGTGAGGGAATGATATTTTATTTTAATACATGTTTTTATCTAAGTTACATCTACCTAAAGTTTGAAAATGATAACATACTAAGTATATCTATTATTTATTATAATTTAGTCTTATATATTTAACAGTTTTTACAGGTTTGGGAAATAAAATTGGCTGGCACGATTGAACAAAAAAAAATTTGATAATATACTCATCTTGAATCATTACCTCACTTCAGCGTCATTTCCTCACTTTATACACTAGTGAGGGAATGACGAATTCAATGAAATTTAAAAATAACAGTTAGGTCTAATTAATTTCTGAAGTCAATCACAGACAATTATATTCATACAAGAAAGCAACATATAATTATCCACTTTCTCGATGAAGTTGTATTTTATGTTACTCTAAAAAATGACATGAGGGAATGACAAATGTAAAAAATTTTACCTGGTTTGATTCATTCAAATTTATTCCACAGCAAAGCTTCTTTAAGTTGAAGATGGAAACATACTGCAATTTTGTTCTATGATGCCAGTTGTTAACTTCTGAAGTTTTTATTAAAATATTTTTATTCTAAGAAGATTGCAGGTGATAAGAACATTGTTGTGAGGGAATGACGCGAAACACTGGGGACAAAGTTTAAAATAGTGCTGTGTTAATATTTTTATCAGAAATTAAATATAAAATTGATTTTCTGAATTCTATATTTCAGTATTCTGAAATAAAAAACACGAATTTGTAAAAAAAAAATTTTTATTTCAGAAACAATTTTTTTCTTCTTTTAAATCAGCAGTGGGGACAAGTGAGGAAATGACATATTGGTATATTTTAATTATCTAAAATAAATAAAAAATAAAAATTTATAATTTTATTTTTATTCTTTTGTTAGCTTGCATTCCGAAGGACACTTTCCCTGAATTTTTTTTTTTTTTTTTCGTAAGCTGTAAAACAAACTTAAAATATACTGGGGACATGAAAATGACTGTTTTTGTGAGAATGACCCATATACAATTTCGTTGCAGTGTGTAATAGATAAAAAATTTATATCATATTTAAAAAGAAATAAAAATTATAAAGTTCCCTACCTTTTGATAGCTTCTGAATGCTGTAGCAATAATACTCCAAAAAAACAAAATTTTGTTAAAATTCAAATTAATTTTATGGAATAAGCCAAATGAATTTCTTTTCTTAATTCAATCTTAGTCTTAAAAATGTTTTAGTATACCATTGCTAAAAATAAACTACCCGTTGTAGAGTTAAAATATATATTTCACCTTTTACTTTTCTTTAATTTTGAAGAAAATTGCTCCGATAAAATCAGAGCATTTAGCTATTACATCAGATCGGTAAACACGGGTGAGCAACTCGTGGGTAAAGCTGCAAGAGAAGCCGATTTGAAGCGAAATGAATGGCTTGATGTATAAACACATCAAATAATTACTATTTACAATTTATACATGATTCGTTTATATTAAATGCGGCATCAAATATTTAAGATGCAATAGCTCAAAAATAGAATTAAAGAACAACACGAAATAGGTAGGTAGGTTATTTACGTCGCACTAGAGCTGCACAATGAGCTATTGGCGACTGTCTGGGAAACATCCCTGAGGATCCGAAGACATACCATGGCAATTTTGATCCTCTGCAGAGGGAATGGCTCCCCTGCTTTGGTGGCCCGACGACCTGAGTGCGAAATTGAGTACTTTATGGTTGAACAGTTTAACGAAGACCGATACCACACACCCTCGGTCCCTAAGCAGGCTGATCAAAGTGGTCACCCACCCGCTTACTGACCTCAGCCCGTGAGGATTGACTTGAGTGCTCTACTGGGAACCGTGTCTTTACGATCAGTCCACTGCGGGACACAACAACAGGGAATGCAATTTAAAAATATAAGAATTAAAGTTGAATTAAAAACAAACTTAAGAGTTCATGAACAATAAAAAGAATTTAAAAATGCAGAATTTGTGAATCATGAAGCGACGTTTGACGTCACGTCGCTTCATGATCTACAATCCTCTGCACTTAAATTCACTTCATAGCAGCTGTTTTTGTTATTTTCGGATTATGATTCTTCGTAATGGTAGTGATATAACATTAACTATAGTTAGGAAAAAGTATTAAATTATTTATCTGTTGCGCAGTGGTGGTTAAAATCATTAAAAATTTACTTTTTTAAATAAAGACAAAAACGTTAACGTATTCATTTCGTTGCTAGTTCAAAATTAGAAAGAAAATCTCCGGTGAATTCGAAGACTTGGAGGTTTTGGTCAACAAGATATTCGATAAATACACAAGTGGGCGACCTTTGTGCTAAAATACAAACTAAGGTAAACAACGTTTAAGAGCACAAAAATATTTATAAATGCAGACAGCTGTTTCGGATGCTCAAAGGGCAACCTTCATCAGTGCAACAGAAAGGCACTGCACTGACTTTCTGTTGCACTGATGAAGGTTGCCCTTTGAGCATCCGAAACAGCTGTCTGCATTTATAAATAATTTTGTGCTCTTAAACGTTGTTACCTTAGTTAGTAAGATATTCGATGTTTGCTCTATGTGAACTCTCCAAATAACGTTGCTTTATAACAGCTGAATAAGTGACAGTTTTCTGACGAGTACCGAAAAAAAAAATTAAGTCTAAGCAATTACGTAATTGAAGGGAGAAAATAAACTGTTTTCGCTACAACTTTAATTTTAAGGAATTATTGCGCGACTCGGATAATGATGATACGTGCGCCTAAAAAAAATTTTAAATTCATAATTCAGTATTACTTCATTTCTCAATTTAACTATACATTCGAAACTACTAAAATATTGATTATGATGCATACATCATTAATAATATGTATAATTATGATATGTACATCATTAATAATATGTATACGTCATAATATTTTAGTCGTTACGAATGAATAGTTAAATTGAGAAATGAAGTAATACTGAATTATTAGTAATACATTACTAATGATGCACATTATTAATGATGTATACACATTATTATTAATGCATACATTTAAAACAAAAATCTTCCTTGCAATCACTTTTAATAAAACACTGGATGAAATATGCTAAAAAGTGTTACTAATTCAGAGATGCCAACTTGCTCCGGACAGCGAATAAATATTTTCGAGTGGTAGTTAATTAATTGTGATTCTTCGTTTAATAAATTCAATTTATTGGTTTCTTATCCACCACTATTTCTAAATAATTCGAAGGCTTAAATCATTCGCCACTTTGTTATAGTAAAGTTATGCTAAACCTTTTAAAAAGTAAGCAAAATTAGTCAAATATTGTTAAATTTAATTTGTAATTATTTACCGTTTTTTAAATTAATTAGGCCCGTCCGGAGCAGTTGGCATCTCTGCTAATTTCATCTCTTTCAATAGATTTTTGGTTTTTATTATTCACCACGTTTTGCATTTTTAGTCATAACACAGTGGCACAGATAGAAAATTTTCTACTTACGATTTTATAATTGACAGTTTTAATATCCATAAACTGTCAATACAACGCAACTTATATAGCAAAATTTTAAAGAACAAACTACTTTTAAATACATCAATTGAATAAAATTCATCATTAAAGGAGAAGAAAGACTGAGTGTGGCGACATATTGTTTACCAATCTCCTAAACAGTTTACTAAACATCGTTTTGAACATAACTGGTAATTTCAAATTTGAATTTTTAAATCCTTTTCAAACCATACATAATTTAGTTTTTCAATTTTTGCTTTTCTTTACTAAAGCTCTTGGTAAAATTTACCACAAAGAAACGAAACATAAGTGCATAGACTTACCATGATTTCTCATCAACAAGGTATTTTTAACACGTAAAATTTCAAAGTTACACAAATTTGCTTTATATATTTATATATATATACATTAAAATTAATCAACTGTTTGAAGCCTTCATTACCCGCAAAAATTTAAATCTGTATAGATAAAAAGCCTATACAGATTTAAATACCTCATTTACTCACCGCAAATTCTCTCACTTTCCATGGAGTTAGAAAGCAAAAAACTGAAACACAAGTTTTCTATTAGATGAGTAGAAAATTAAATATTTTTCATTTCGACATTTGTAATTATTGGGTTAATTATTTTAATAGACATAAAAGCTAAATAACATTGTTGTTCATTTTTAATAGATGTCTCAAAATTGAACCATGTGTTTTTTAAAAGATAAAAACTAAAGGTGTTAAATTTCTATATTTTATTTTATATCATAACCGTCGCTGAACAGCCAATCCAAGTTTGGGTTTACGACTACTAATATTCAATTCCATAGCCTTGTAATTTTGAACCAATCCAGAAGACAAGGAAACTCCAGGATCAGTACCCCCAGAGGTATGATTTGTTATGGGAACATGCAGGACTTCGTGGCTAGACAGATTTAACGTGCATCAGTCACCATTTATATCATAACATGCATCAGTCACCACGGCGGGGATCGAACCCACGACCTCTTGGACATTGGACCCAGTGCCCTACCAACCAGGCTATCCCGGCCTAATTTCTATATTTGTAATTATCAGTAATGTTAAAGGCCACGTTTTGACCAAGCTAAAAATCTTGAATTCAGACCAAGCATTCTTTATGAAATAAATAGAAAAGCTAAAAAAAAAAAAAAATATTCATTTCAATATTTTGTAATTATAAGAATATTTTGTAACTATTAAGACAGAAATCTCAAATTTGGACCATGTTCTTTATGATATAAGTAGAAAAACTTTAAAAAAAAAAAAACATCATTTCGATATTTTTATTTATCGGGATAGTTAAGAGCTATAATACTAACAGAAGTGCTAAATAATACTGTACTATCAAGATAGAAGTATCAAACTTGATCCATATGTTCTTATCGAATTTTTAAAATAAATTAGAAAAAGTTTTATTGTGATATTTGATAGTTAGCTGATTCAACATTTATTCTAAACACAATCCAATCGATTTCCACCAGGTGTTAAATGCAGCTGAACCGATTCAGGCTTTTATGCCATTAAATCACTAACTGGTGAGTTTATGCAAGTGGAGAACTTTGTAGGACCGTGATGCATTGAATTAATATAGGTGGGCCAATAAGCTGGAGCCAGCTAGATCGAGAAAAAATTCTAACACTTCGATTTGTACTTAAAGTACTAATACTCAGGATTTAGACCAATGCTGCCAAAGATCACTGGAACCAACATGGGGCACCTTGCACATATTAAAGATGATGCTGAACTGTGACAGACAAGTTATAAATATACATACATAGTAACCTATAGGGCCATATTGTGGGACCCCTATTAGGCGTATAAATATTTCCTCAGGTAGGGTACACTAGTACCCGGTAATAAAATACGTGGTACAGTTTGAATATTATGGGTCAATATTAAGGTGAGAAATAGAGTCATGTTGTAATACAGAATATTGACATCGAATTTCTTCATTTTAGAGTTCATGTATGTGGAAAATAACCATATGTTTTGTCACATAATTTCAAAAATTATAATAGCTCTACCTGTCACTTTTATCGAGCTATTTATTCCACTTGTTAATTTCATTTCCCATAAAATGTAAGAACTTGTAAAAAATTTCAAATCAATTTAAAGCTTAAAATGTCAATATGTAATACCAGTAAGAAATAACAGATGAATTAAAAAAAATACATTTCTTTATTCAAGTTAACAATAAATAAATCCATCATAAAGAGTATCAAGATACAAATGAAATTTCTTTGACACAATATATATCTGGGCTTCTTCAACCTTTGAGATTTAAAAGTGGATTTTTTTAATAAAAATAACTTTTTAATTCCATAAAATGCAAAGTGGAATCAACAACATTAATAGTGTCAATATACTTGCTTCAACCATTATTTTAATCCTCTATTGTATATTTCAATTAAATATAAAAAAGTAAGTACATACGATAAAATTCTAAAAATATAACCATGATATTACAGGTTTTCTCTCATTTTACTTTCCCTTTTCATTACATTAAAATATTTCCTAAATGCATTCGTTTAAACATTTGTATATATTTTCAAAAAGCAAAAATGAACCAAAATACCCATAATATTTTATAATCGTATAAAAACAAATTTTACACTGATAGTCAATTACTTATATATCCAACATAACAGTAAGTATCACAAATATCAATATAAACAATTTATATATGTTTTATGCTATGATTTAATTTATATAAACAATCTATATACATTTATATAATATTCAAGTAAAAGTACACTCTTAAAAAATAGTTGTAAAAAATATTTCTAACAAAAGGAGCTTTTAAAGTAAAAAATAATTTAATTATAAATGAAAATACACAAATTTCAATATTCATCAAAAACAGAATTAAGCCATAGCTTAATCAATTCTAAATTTTAAAACATTAAGAAAAATAACACAAAAATGCATATCAACTAACACTCCTATATGCACAAATTTTCAGCCTTTTAGTTGTTGAATCATAAAAGTTGCCTGTTTTTAAAAAATAAAGTAAACAAATTTACTTAACTTTTCTGTGTAATCCAGCTATCAAATCGAGAGAAAAAAGCAACAATGCAAAATAATTAATTTCTTTAATCTCAATTTAAATAAAAAAGAAAGCAACTAATGTTAAGCACCTGATAACATATATTAACCTTATTTTAATCCTATAAGCATCTACATACTGCATTAATGAAGGAAATAAATCATAAAAAATAGTACTACGGTAAAAAATAAAATAGTAACAAAGTTTAACGTGTTGGACAAAGTAAATACATTAACCAGAAGCTCTTACAATTGGCACAAAAGACTTCCCTTCCCAGCTTTAGTCAAACTTTAAAGATACGAAAAATAATATTAAAAAACCTCTAGTAACATTAATCACTTAATCACAAAATAAACAATGCAGTTAAATCAGTAAGAAAACAACTTCACTCTGTCTTTTGGTTGGAAGTATCAAAACAAACAATTTTGTTAGAAACTCTTTTGACTAATCTCGTCCAAATTCCTGCCTCGTAGATGGCCGATCAATGCGGAAGAGTTCATGGCACACATTAAAGTAACCTTCATACTCAACGGAATCGGGCGTGATGTCATAATGGTAATGACCACCTTCGTTGTGGTCACTAAAACAATGAGTGTGTTCAACTCTCAAATTTAATCCCTAGATGAAAAGAATTTTTGCTTTAAAATTTACTAAAAATTATGAGGAATGCAAAAATTGCTTATAATAGAATAATATACTGATAATTTTTTTTCAAAGTGGATATTTAATTATTTGAATATTAACGAAAAAAGCAATTTCATACAAGAAAATGTCATTGAGTGTAACATAAAATCTTGATATTAATGAAATATTTTCATTGATTTAGAGGCACCAAACTGACCATCATGATGGCACTACAGCCCTTGTAGAGCCCGGCCTTCCTTAAAGAATTGAGATTTTCTCTTATTTCTTTTCTTTTTCTTGCAATCTTTTTCCTGTATTTTTCTGGAATTTCAGGTCCTCTTCTATATGTTTTTTCCATCACGTCCTCTTCCAGAACTTAACCCTCCTGGTTTTCCTGTTTATGTAATACTTTTTGACATTTCTTTTAAAGTCCATTCTTAGAATATGCTTCAAACCATTGGGATCATTTTATTCTTATATTTGTAACAATATCTGGTTCCTTAAATTTACCATAAATCTCTTTATTTGTCTCATAGATTTATCGAAGAGATCCATGACCCATAGATCTCTTATCCACTTCAATTTTTTTTTCATAGATTCTTCTTCTAGAACTTCCCCCTCCTGGTTTTCCTGTTTAATACTTTTTGACATTTCTTTCAAAGTCAACTTAAGATATGTTCAAACCATTGGATTCCTTTTATTCTTACATTAGCAACAATGTCCGGTTCCCTATATTTACCATAAATCTCTTTATTTAGATGCTCAAATGTCCTCTGAATTGATATTTGCTTTTTTTATTATTTAATAATTTCTTAACATTTAATGTTAACACTTTTATGTTATTTCGATTGATATTTGTTGATGATGATGTATTTTGAAGCCAAATGAATGACTAAATGAATCTGCTTAAAGAAAAAGAAAATAAAAAAACGAAGGCTAAGAATTTTAAAAAATATTATGCGTGGTTTGTTCACAAGCTCAAAGCATACAGTTAATTTTTTTCACTTATTCGGAAAGTTTTTTTTTTGTTTTGTTTTGTTTTGTTTTCATTAGGGATTACTTTTTAAATAACAAAATGTAATTTGAGATTTATATTTGGTTTTAATTTTTCTTTAACAGCCATTACAGTTTAATTAATGATACTAAAAAAAAAATATTGCATTAATACCTGCAACTATTACTAGTTTGGAAAAAAAATAAGATATTTGAAAAATTATCTACCAAAACTAGTTAAACACAAATGAAATACCAATAGTATCAAATGGTCTTTTTGTGTCACCTGTCAACATTGTTTAATTTGTTTTACTAGAAAAAAAATCTAGGAATTATATTTAACTTGTAATTCCTTTCAGGATTACCTAATTTTCATTTTTTAATGGCAACATACATGGCAAAGTTCTTGTTAATTCAACAGGATTTGCGTAATTCCAATTTACAGAATTAAGTCAGAAAACCAATTATACTAAATTTTAAAAAAAAGAAGACTACAAAAATAAAATTCTAATTAATAATGTAACCAAATCTAACACCCTATGAATACAAAGAGCAAGCTTTTCCTATATGTAGTAAAAATAGGACAGCATGATAGCTTCTTTTTCTTTCTGACATGCAGCAAATATTTTCCCACCATGCATCATAGATGTTTTGGTGTAACTTAGGACACAGGCCTTAAAATAAATAACACATTCAAATCCAATACCTTAAAATACCTGAAAAAATGTTTTGTTTGACATCAAGAATTTATGTACACACTTTTTGACATTTCCTTGTTAGAGGAATTAAGAAACTTGCAACAAAGTAATAATTTTATGAATAGTAATATGTTTCAATATAAAAAAAAAAGAAAAATCATAGCTTTTAAAAATGCACATTTATAATAGATACTGGATGGATTATGGAGCAACAAGGCACCTTCAACAGCACAAAAATGGAATCAAAATAGAGAAAATTTAATAAGTTTTAAGTTAAATCATAAACAACTTCTGGTAGCCTAAAGCATATGAAGAGAACTTTATCAACCATACATACCTAAATCTATAGCTCCAATTAACTAAAAAAAATTCTTTATTAATTAATTTTTAAAAAATTAAGGTCTAAAATAATTTGAACTATTGTTATAATAGCCTTTTGGTTGAAATATAAATCAAATAAAGTTTTTTAATCGATAAATAATTCTATGAATTCCTATACAAAAAGCATTATTAAAATATGATGTAATAAAAATCTGAATACCCTTTCACTCATATTCTCTACAGATGTCATAAGCTAAGCTTAAAAATTTTCTACACCTTAATATCTACAGATGAAGAATATTTTTTTTTTATCAAAATTGTGTTTGTATAATTGGCAAATAACAAAATGTGTAAGTAAACAATTCTAAAAATTACATAATTTTTATTTTTTAAATATTTTTTTTAATAAATTAAGATATTTTTGGACAACAAATTACAATACTAATAGCTTGTATATATATTATTTCATCACATTTTTATTAATGCAATACTCTTTGCATTTCTCAAACTAAAGAACTATTTTTTAATCTAAATTTAAAAAACGAAAATATGATAAATCAATGTACATTTTAGATTATAAATCGATGTGCAGAATTAAGTTAAAAAGGGTGTGAAACTGCACAGTACATTCTAACAAATATTTATTTAAAAAAATTGATTTAAAGCTTACTGCGCATACGATATGAAAACCAAATTCAAAACAGTTAAATAATTAACATCAATTGAATTATTTTAACATTATTAACAAAATATAAATCATGAAAAACATATACTTCAACACTTTTAAAACTATCTGAATATTATTCTTCTATGGCACTACAGACAATTGTGCACCCTAGTTTTGTGAAATATGTTGTTCCAATTCCGGTTCTTCGATTTCCAGTTCATAACTTTTGTTATGGTTAGATCTTTTATTACATCATCTAACCATCTCATTTTAGATTTTCCTCAGGATCTTGAGCTCATTGGTATTCAATTTAAGATTTCTCTCAGTCCTATATTTTCCTTCATTCTTTCTGTATGGCTTAGCCACACTAACATCATGAATTTATAAATAAATATTTTTTTAAATCGATACTCAAGTTCACTATTATTTCTAATTCTCCACTATAAATTGTTTATTTGAATCAGCTTAAAAAATTTTTTAACAATTTTCTATCAAATATTAATAAATTATTTTCATCTTTCTTCATCAAACTGCAGGTTTCTTCTACTATAAGTTACTACAGAGCTGATTACTGTTTTCAAATTTCATATTCAATTTATTTAGCTCTTGAATTTGTTCTTCAATAAATATTGGTATAAGTAATAGTTTTCATTTCCTTTTAGTATCCTCTAATTAATTTCATCCTAAATATTATTATAATTGATCATTGAGCCAATGTAAGTGAAACTGAAAATTCTTTCAAATTTAAAGTTATCTACCTTAAGCACATACAACTCAATGTTAATGTTACTTTACAATATTCTAATTTAAAAATAAAACAAAAACAAAATTATATGAGAAAAAACCTCTTTCAGTTAACTATATTATTTTTAAAAATAGAAATTTACTTACAGGGTCATGAGAAACAAAAGTACTTAAACATGTTAATGGAGCAGACATGTTAAAGAATTTTAACCAATTGTTGATATCATCATCACTTCTTAAAGGTTTGTCTGAATAATCTGGCTAAAAAAAAACAATAATAAAGATAAAGTACATTCAAAATAATACAATTCAGATTAAGATTTTCACTTAAATAAATAGTTAGCCTTTAAAAATACAAAACACTTAAATAAATAGTTAGCCTTATAGCAACATCAAAGTAAATTTCTCTCATTAAGCCAATGAACAATCAGATATTCTTACAAAAAATTACTGTATTGTAAGTGAGGAACAATAAACTGCTCAAAAATCAATGTAATACATACGAATCCCATTTTAGCCAATAAAGATATAGTTCATTCAAAATATATATTTAATAAATTCATAAATTGTTAATTAAGATTTTCACTCAAATAAAGAGTTAGTCTTTAAAAATACAAAAACACCAGTAGTCAACATCATAATAAATTTCTCTCATTGAGTCAATGGACAATTTTATGAAAAATTACTACATTGTAAATATAAAAAAAAAAAAACTGTTAAAATTTGTGTAATACATAAAAATTCCATTTTTGCAAATTTCAAGGGACTGAAACAATCACTACACAATAACGAAAATTTTTTATACCAATATTACGAATTTTAACAATAAGCAAAACTATTTTGTGACATTGGAATTTTTCATCTAAAAAAATTACTAAATACTTTGCAGTTTTAATATATTTGTACTCTATGTTTGGGAAAATATTAATCCAGCATTTAAAAAGCTCACAAAAATTTTTAAACTAAAACAATTAATTTAGTAATACTCTACTTATCATACAAAAAAGACATTTTTAATTTTTTTGTGCAAATGACCCATAATCAGTAGAAATTGCAAAATTCTACAAATTATGCGCATGTTCAAACAAAGCATTCCGAATAGTACATTTGTGTCAATAAATATCTTCTAGCAGCTTCCAAATAGGCCCAGGCTTGTGAAGCTGTAGACACAGTGGAAACATTTTCTTCTGAACATACTTCATCATCATTTGATTTTTCTTTATTTTCTTGTATCATACAAATTATAAACTAAATGAGTTTGTTTTCTGGTAAAAGTTTAATGAAATATTTTTATTTTTATAAAAATAAGCACACTTAAAACTATTGAATTTAGCTTCACTCATAATTACTGATATTTTAAAAGCTAAAAAATTGCACAAAAATTAATTAAACATAAATCATAATAAGAATTTAAAACTTAAAAGTACCTTTTAATTTAATTTAAAAAGTTTCTTTTTAATAAAACTAAATAAAAAGAAAAACCAAGTTATCAATGTCGCAAGTGGACTTATTTAGTTTTTCTATCAACCCTTCACAATTTTAAAGCGACTATATGAATAGTTTAACAAAATCCAAAATATAATTTCATAAAAATTCGAATGTAATATATTTCTTACCATGATATGAAGCTTAGCTTTTCCCTTCTTAATAATGAAGACACCACCTATTCCTACCGGTTTATCTTTATAAAAATCAGCAAGAATTTTTCGCATTGCTGTAACAAAGTTTTCGGAGCCTTTTCTTTCTTTAGCTATGACTTTAATAACCTGAAATAATAATTAATAATATATGTTATTGTAACAGGGCTCGAAAAAACTCAGAAATTTTACCCGTCCCCGAGGACGGCTTGTCCAACAATGTACCCGTCCTCCTTTGAAACTAACCCGTGGCTTCTAAATAAATAAAAACGTAATTTTCTCTTATTTATTACTAACATAAATTGCACAATGAATTAGTAGTTACTAGGATTACATATACTGGGATTACATTATACAGTAATAAAAGAGATACTAGGTTACTAATAGTAAAGCCTAGTCTTTCTTTAATGAAATAATTTATTTCTTTAGTGAAATAATTTAAATAACAAAGGTCAAGTTATCTGTAAATTATCATGTCAATTTATCCGAGGGTACTGCGTTTTTTAAATGAATCAAATATGACGTTTGCCAGTTCCACAATCAAGCCAATGATTTACAGAGGTTTCGGCACAGAAATCTGAAAGGTTTTCATTTAGGTAGATGTTCATAATTGCGGTTGACGCTTCTTGTTTAAGACCAGTACGTAATGTGGTTTTTGTAAGTTTATTGCTGAAAAGTCTCTTTCAACCGTTGCAGTACTCCCAAACAGAGAAAACATCAATTCCACCATGAGCAGTATGTTGCTGTACTTCGAGATTAGAGGGTCATTTTAGAAGAGAGGAGCTAGACTCTTGTAAGATAGCAAAAATTGAAAATATATCACGAACATTAACGGGAAAATGGCCGTCCGTGCGGACGTTGGATTCGAGAAATTTGTTGTCCGCGGGGAATTTTTGAACGCCGAGGACGGGCGGACGGGCAGTTTTTCGAGCCCTGTATTGTAATATAAAAACATGAAATAAAATATATAACCAGAAGATTTCTTAATAATCCAACTCATAAGAAACAGCAGAAGTTGCAAGAATTTAAAATTTAATTAAGTCTTACTTAGATTATTGCGATTTAAATAAATAAAAAAATTCAGACAAAAAAATATATTATAAATTATGAAGCTTTTTACAGTAAAAGATACAACACAATGAGCTTAAAGTACAGATCAATTTTTAATTAATTGATATTCAATATAAACTTCTATTTCTCAATAATAAAATGTCATCGCTACTTCCCCGTTGATTATGCCTAAGACCACCTAGATATTTTATGTTTATTTAGGTTGTATTGTTTATTATGTTTATTTAGGTATTACTAGTTTTGAAAGAGTAAAAATATTTAGCAACTTTTCTTAGAGTGAGTTTCTCAGAAGGTAAAAAAAAGGAAACAATATTTTAGTTGTTTAGTTTGAATATTATAATGGGCGCTAAAATAACAGCATGTCTATGAAATAGCAAAAGGGACTTTATGTATTAGTAATTATAATAGAAAGGTTGTAATAATGGTGGTCATGATAATGAGTGTAAACTGCTTTTCTATAAAGTTTATTTGCTCCATACAATTTTTAAGTTTCTAAATAAATATAATTTTAAAATTGAAATGCAGCTGACGTCAACTATTACATTTATCTTAAAAATGCATTATGCATACACATTTATCTAACAAATTTTATGAATTGTATAATTGTTTTGAACAGAAAGAAAAAAAAATATGTAAGATGCAGATAGACACACCAAGTCATATTATTCAATTACTTTTTATTTTGATATAATTTTTTTAAAAAAAGGAAGTTGGAATACTTTCTTTTTTACCTATTAGCAGTAAAAGTGCTAAAAATATATTGCGCTCTAAGTTTCTGGATGCACTACCTGCTCGCGGAACACCAATTTAATACTTGATTTAAATAATCAAGATATTCAGCTATCTAATTTTAATTTTGTAATGCATTCCAACAGCTCAAAATTACTTTTTCTGCAATTGAATTTTCGGAAAACAGCCAGAACTTATATGATGTTAAAAAAATACTTAATTGGTTAAAAGAAAAAGAGAATAATATATATATATATATATATATATATATATATATATATATATATATATATATATATATATATATATATAAACATTTATAACGTCTGATTGGATGACATATGAGTTATATATCCTTGCCTCCTTGCCACTACTATATTCATTTTCAGCTCGTCTCATAAAATCTTCAAAAGCAATGAGATCTAAAAACTCAAAAAAAAAACCTTTTCGCTTTTTGAATTAATCAAAAATAGACCAGAAGGTAGCAGTTTGTAATAATACTCACAAACGCAACTATTTAAAGTCATTGAATGCATCATAACTATTAAATAAAATTATTCAAAAGATTTTACCTTTCCTGATTTTCCTTCGGAAACATACAAGTTTCCAAGTAGACAAAACTTGGTGCTGTCTTTTAGATGAATGAGTTCTGAGCCATCCTAAGCAAAACAAAATTATAACAATTTTTTTTAGAAAGTGTCTAAGTAAACTTAATTTTTAAATTGGCAAAAACTGTTTCAAGACAAAGATTTTAAAAAATATGTGCAAATCTAATCTAAGTTTAACACTTTTGGTAAGCTATTGCACTAAATTCATATATATATACATATATATATATATATATATATATATATATATATATATATATATATATATATATATATATATATATATATATATATATATATATATATTATAACTAAAACACGCAGCCAAAAAAAAAAAAAAAAGAACATTACAAATACATTTGTCTTAAAAATCCTTACTAGATCTCTTTCATAATCAACAGAAAGTTATTTAAAAGTAGTAATATCCAAACCCATATTTAAGAAATGTATGAAAAAGTGCAATTAGGAAGTAAATTGGTAAAAATCAATTTTAAGTGTGAAAATAGAAAAGAGTGTGACCAAAAGTTAAATAATTTTTAATTTTCAGTGATTTTGCTTGAAATATTTATGTTTAAGAAGAAATAAACAAAGATGGACAAGAGTCGGGGATTGGCGAGTGGAGCGAGTAGATGTCTGAATTTCCTAGTATATTATAAAAATTTTAATTAGTCAGTGCCATTAGTCCAAAGCTGCAAAACTGAAATCGGCCGTGAAGTGGCAATAAAAAAAACATATTAGGCAACCATCCCTAGCTAAAAGTGGGAAAAGTAAACAGGCTTTGCAGTTTTTGAAAATCAAAGAAATAAAATTTAAACAGAAAGCAACTATTAATCTTTTATATACTTAGTTCTAATTAATTCAAACATTTCAAATTTTTCAGATTATTAAAATGTTACATTGTTTTTAAATAATAACATATTAGGCCCAATAAGTGGATTTAAAAATGTATGGATGGTATTGAACCAAATTATAAAACCCGGCTTTGTATTTCTAAAAAAAAAAACATTTAATAGGAAATCTAAAGAAAAATAATGAAAGAAATCTTCTAACTAATATTTAAAACATAAATTAAAAATACCTCAGTTATTTTTGCTATACGAGTGTTGATCAAATCTTCATCTCCAAGCTTAACATTCGCCATCATCTGATATTAAATAATTAATCAATAATTAGATTTAATGAAAAAAGTTTTAGAATTACAAGACAGTCAATAAATAAAATTACATTTTTAAAGAATTCATTTACACCAAACTTTTCATATTAAGAAATATAAAATAAATAATTCAACAATTTTTCCAAACAAATCAGAGTATACAAAATGTTTTGGAATGGAAAATTTAAAACAGCAATGCATACATAGAATAACCCACAATTTAAACACATGAATGCTTTCAAATAAAAATGCAATTATCAATGTCATATATTAGATGCATAAAATTCGTATAGCGATGCCATACGAATTCTATAGCACTATTAAAAAAAATTTCAAATGTATAGAATTGAATAATGAAGAAAACTTACACTTTAAGATAAGAAATAATAACTTGGGCTGGGCAACAAATTGTGAAATATTGAGCATATTTTGTCAGGGTGATACAATGGCTTTCGCTTCTTGCGGTGCTTAGGAACTGTAACTTAAGCTGCCAATATAAGATGTTCAGAATGGGACAACATAACAAACAAGGATTTTTGCCTACGCTAACACTGTTATCACCCTGATAAAGATGATTTTAAATTCGTCTAACTACAAAGACAATGTTTACTTCATGATGTTGAAGGCAAGGAGCAAATTTAATCAGTAGTCGCTTTTTCATGTATAGATCAGCTTCAGAATGAGAAACAAAATGCTTCGTTTTTTTTTACACCCTTTTTTCATTACTTTACAACATTTTCAGTAGGACTTCTGTTGCTATGCTATCACTGTGCATTATTTCATCACCTTTCTTTTTTTTAGGCATTGTCAACGTTTGTTATAGAATTATTTTAAATAGGACTTTTGTTACTTTTGGATCACTCTACATTACTTCATCACCGTTTTTTATGAGGATTAAACACCCTTTTTGTAGATTATTTTTAACAGAATTTGTGCAATCGCTATGCCTTATTTCATTCTGAACTGAATCTATTTATGAAAGAAAAAACATACATAAAAAAAGATCTCTTCATTATTGTTCTTTTTAAGCTTTTATTTTTCATTTTAAGCTTTACAGTCTATTAGTGGTCCGTTTGCATTCAAATAATATTTTTTTTGCAATAATACATTTGTTTATTTTTCTCTCTTTTTTCTTTTTAATTCCTTGCTATAAGTATAATAATTCAATAAAATTTTATTATTTTTAAAACAAAAAATCTGTAGTTGTTTTCATTTATAAAAAAATAAAATAAAACAAAGCTTACATTTATTTATTTGGCCATTAGTCAATACAATTCTTTAAAATTAAAAACATTACAATGTTTTTAAAACAGCATATTTTTTTAAACTCATTTAATACTTTAAATGTATTTTGTTAGTTTCCTCACTGTTTTTTCGTAATTCTTACAAAATTTCTCAATTTATATTAGTCAAACATCTTTTCGTTTTAAATTTACAATTATTTTCAATCTTAGTGATTTTTCGTCGTTTTATTTTTGAAAAAATAAAACAGTTTTTGCATTAATTTTTTTTCTTTTTCTTTTTTTTAGAATTCAGCAATTAGTTAAAATGCCTTAATTTTTTTAATTCGATAAGAAGTAAAGTGATGTTTTAAAACTAGCATCAACAGTAATACTATTTTCACTATTTTCAATTTTTTTTAAACTTTTCTTTAAATAGGTACATGGAGGCTAAACATTTTGTTAGAAATTCAGTGCCATTTTTAAACTAGTAGATTCTAAGATCTAAGTAGATTTTTTTATTACTTAACTAGCTTTAATATTAAAAAAAAATATCACAAAATATATACAAATCTTACTCTAGAATTTTACAAAACTTTTTTTTAAAAAAAATACCTCACAATTTGTTCCAATATGCGGACGTGGTCCAGCACCAGCACCTATCATTAAGGCAGTAGGCATATCTATGCTTTCAGCTATTAACTTGAAATCATACACCTGAAAAACAATTTCATTTTAAAAACATAATTAAAAAGTTGATTTCATTATAACTAGTATCAAAGAAAAATTTTTTTACTTAGTTTAATATAAATCAATTAAGTAACACATTTTAACTTTTATTTATAAGTCTATCATAACGTCTTTAGCTTTTAGGTAACAGATAGTCTATATTTTAATCTAATATCTTATTTAAAGTCTATATTCCATATTATAGTTCTATATTTTGATAAGTTTTACTCACTGACCATTATGTGAAACAAAAATTTATAACATCAAAGAATCTTTAGGAATAAAAGTTACATGTTTTAATACAACAAACAATACTGGAGTATACAGAGCATATTGGTCATTTTACATACTTGTTTATTGGCTGTGAAAATAAAAATTAATTTTTTTTTCCTAAAGAATTCAAATATATTTTATTAAGTCTATAGTTAAAAAACTATGCATCTTAATAACTTTATAACAAATGAAAAATATATTTTTAGTATAGTTTCACAAATTTAACATTTTTCTCAGCACTACTTATGAAAAAAGTACATAAGTTTAATTCAAATAACAATATTATTTCAGTTCAATTATTTTCTTTGCAATCTGCATCCCTTCGGCTACACTGAGTAACAAAAAATTTAAATTTCCATCAATAGTTAGTCAAGTTTTTTATATATTTGAAAATAGTAAGTTTAACTTCATAAGAAAATTTTAAATATAAGATTCATGAAATACAATTTTTCAACAAAAATTGTTCTTTAATTTTAATTTCCAAAAACATTTCTCAACAAACAATATATAGTTAAACAGAGTTCTCCTTAGGAATAAAAAAGGGCACTTCCTCCCTTTTTTATTCCTTCAAAAAGGGAACTGTGAATTTCGAAAGGGCACTCAACGTAAAAATTTATCAAATTGTGTAATATTATGTAATAACTGAATTTGATTCTCAACAATTTTTATATTACCCTCTACTATTTTATTACTTTAAGGAACTAAATAGAGCATAAGGTCAATAACTAAATAGATCAAATAATTCATAAGGAACTAAATAGTAAACTTAAAACATGAATTATCATTTATATGATATGGTCATTACATTACTTTAGGTAATATTTGTTTTCCTTCATATTAGCTGTCATAATGTCATGATGCATTTTTGCACTTTGCTGCAGTTTTAGAGTGCAGTGTAATATCATAACAAATTTTAACTAAACATGAGCTATATTTTATTTAGAATGTTCTTTCTAAATAGCAATTAATAAATTGAATTTAAAGATGCACATGTTAATTGTGAATAATAAGATAGAAAAAGGCCAATAAAGACCAGCTTTTTTAAACATAAGTCAGTTTTTTTTTTTTTTTTTTACTAAAAACCTGCTAGCTTGGACTTTTTCTGGAAAAGCCAGGTCTTTGAAACTCTGATACAATACATATAAAAAATCTTTCTAGTGTTTTTCTACAATTAAACATTACTTTGTCTTTCTGAGCTAAAGGTGCTAAATATTCCACACCACCAACATCAGCAAGGCAAGGTCGCTCACAGATACCTATAAAATATAACCAAAACAATCTTAAATATTTACACAAAAATGTAAAATTGTTTTAAAAAATATTTATAAATACCTTCTGCCGAAAGCATAAATGGTTTTTCTCTCATATCTGGACAATCAACAACTTTAACATCAACATGATTGAATGTTTCCAAGAGACCTTTTTGGAGTACTGCAATATAATTTACAAAAATACACTTAGATTTAAAAAAATTAAGATCTTTATTATATTTATATTCGAATTCAAACTAGCTGAAATAAAAACACTGTCAGGGCCGACTATTATATTGCTATAATACGCTGATGCTCTTTAAATTACCTCATGGTTAAGTGTTATTTTTTGGCAAACTACTAAAACATCTAACTTCATATGTATTTATTTTATCGTGAAACTAGTGCAATTTCATTTTAAGGCTAAAAAGTAGGCATTGATAGTGTTTGGATTTGTAAATCTGTTTGTGTGTATAAAGACTTTAGTCAATGATATTATTTCACTTCTCTACTACTATTACTCATTATAAACTTTTACATTGAGGTCATCGTCTAGAAATAAGCTATTTTCTGGTAGTAACAAAAAAATTGTATCAGAAATTTCTTATTTTTTGAAATAAAATGCAGGAGAAAAAACTAGACATGAAAAATATAGCAATCATGTTTAATATTTACAAAAATATAAAATATATTATAAATAAAGTGAGAGAATGATAATATTGTGCAGAAATAATAATTTCATTTTTTAAACATACTTAAAATAATAATTTTAACGAATAGATTTAAGTATATGCCAGTCCTTAATTGCTTCAAAAAATAACAAATTGAAACAAAATTATTATTTTTAACACACACTTGCCGTTAAAAATATTATATAATTAATCCCTCAGAAAAAGTTCATTATCTCACAGTGAGGAAATGATAATAGAGAAGGAATAATGAAATCATCATTAATTTTTAAAGTTTATACCCATAAATAAGATTAAAAATAAAAATACATATTCCTAAGCTGACCTATTGAAGGAAATTAAACTACTCAGTAATACATTTTTAGAAATTAAATTAACTTCATAAATAACAAGAGTGCTATTATCTCATTATGAGGGAATAAGAAAATAACTATTATTTGCTTCTTAAGTTTTATCCTCATAAATAAAATTAAAATGACATTATACCAGAAATGCCAAAAATTTCTGATTGCACAAAAATGAGGTTTTAGGGAAATTCAGGCTACTAATTTTAATTTACAAAAAAAAAAAATAATTAATTATGAAATTAGACAGAACACACTGTCTCTGAATAAACATGCCTCTTTTTGTAGAATGTGGATATTTGACACTTAAAATAAGAGAGCTAGCTACAATTTTAATATTCAAATTAATTTTTATGTACTTCAGCATTAAATCCTTTAAACTATTTTTTTTAAAACTAACATTTTGCAAGCACTATAGTAAAACCAGCTTATCCAAAGGTAATTCAAACGAAAAAAGCAATTTTTTTACTTAATTTAGTAACAATGGAAAAAAACTTGCAAATTCTAAATTATATAAATCTGAGCATAACATAAATTAACAAAATCCAGCTGGTTGAATCAGCTTCAGAAACATAAGTTCAGAAAAATGACTTTTTTTTTTTCTTTCTTTTTTTTTTTTATTTGTACTCAGTTATGGCAAAATTTGAGCAAAACCAGTCGAAAATGTCTAAACCATCAGTTGATTTTGCTCAAGCTTTGTATTTAAAATTTTAATAACATACAATTCACAAAATATTTTATTAAATGAAATGATAAAATAAAACAATTATACTTTATAAAATTATCTTTAGATAAAGGAGTTTTTCTACTGTATTCAAAGATTTTCAGATATCTTAAATAGTTCCAGAGCATTAGAGACAAAAATAGTCACTTAACATCTTATAACTATTGAAACCATAATTAATAGGATATATTTTGATAGTCAGCAATTAAAACCCAAGAAAAATTTTATTTTATTCAGAGAAAATACGTTTTATGGCTGATTTCAGACCTGATTCATAAATATAGTCTGCACAAATCAAATAGCATTCAAGTATGATGTGTCTTGAAAATGGGTCCTTAATTTTAAGCGATCGAAACTTTTCCACTTTTTCTAGCATATTAATTTTAGTTTTTACATTATCAAGTATTATCCAATATGTTTGTCGTATAAAATCGTGTGTGTCAATGCCATATTTACCGTGTTTACGTGCAAAAGCCGGTAAACATAGATTTCAAATCCTCATCAAATAACTGTTAACTTAGCCAGTCCTTACGCTCATTAGAATATAAGTTATATCTAAAAAAATTCGAATAGGTTTAAGAAAATTTCAATTAAAACATTTATGAACACACTTTTTCTTAACTTAGAACATATTAACTATTTAAACTAAAATTTTAAAAAAGAGCTACCTTCAGCTACTTCCCTTAGAGAAGCGCAATGCAATGCCAACTTTTCAACTTTCATGTTGTTTAGTTTATAACAAATGAAAATTAAAAACAGAAATTAAATTCGAAAAATTAGCCCAAAAATGAACACCAAAACTAGCAGAAGAGATAACAAAAAAAAAATCACATGAAAATTTAAAGTCACGGTCAAAAACATGAATAAGTGTTTTGTTTATAAAATAAAAATTTTAAAAAATGGTTCTTACTGTTTTGTTTCACTACAAAAATGAACAATATCTTACTTATTTAGTTAATGACGTTTAATTGAAACGCTAGTTAATTAATTTAGTTAAAATGCAAGAAGTTAGTTTCTTATCATATGTGACAAATGCCTGCTACAACGATTTAGAAGAAGTGTTTCTTTAGTTTCTGGCAACAAAACATTAAAACACGTTTTTGTTTGTTGATGTTGGGTTGTTTTATAAAACTAGCTTAATTTTAAAAATATTAACTATACACAATCTTGTTGTTCCGATTAATAAATCAACACATGCTTGTTCTTTTGACGAAATAAACGTCCTGCTAACATTTTGCTTTTTAGGGAAATTTATCTTTTTTAAATATGCGAATGAGATTACATCGCATAAATTTCTTTGAGCCTACACCTAAGGCTGTCCGATGCTTGTGTTACGATGAGTCTATATATCGTTTAGCTGTACTGAGGTAATATTTTCAAATCTTTGTTAACATATTATTTTCTATTTTGTTTATGTATATCAAAATATATTTTTCTCTTGTTAGCATGCTTGTATCCATAATAGAACTCGTTGAATCGAACTGATAAAAGTATTTTATTTAGAAATGCTTTTATAAATAGAGTTTTTAAAATTGTTTCCTTTCTCTTATTATAATGGTTTTATGATAAATTGTATCGGTCAGCTGCATTGTTATGCTTCACAGCAGCGGTTCGCCAAATATGTTCCACACGTAGAACAGTTACAGAGCTTCTGAGAGTTAGAAATTTTTTAAATAATAATTTTTGAAACCTATCTTCATCTTTAGATCTAAACTATGATTCATTATTTATTTCATTTTACAGTTCATTTTATGAAATAGTGTTAGTGAAATACCAGTGATCTATCAAAATTTAAAACTGTATATATATCTATATATCAATAAACAGTGTATTTATTTCATTTTACAGTTAATTTTATGAAATAGTGTTAGTAAAATACTAGTGATCTAACGAAATTTAAAACTGTTTATATACATTAATAAACAGTGTATTGGTTGAATTATAAAAAGGCATTTCTATTAAATTGCATCAAACTGTTCAATTTAGAGTAACATAAGTCAACGTTTATAACAATTCATTTTCATTTCAATGATGCTTAAATTAAACTGATCAGTTTAAACTAATTTGTTCTGTTCCATATTTGTTTTTTTTTTCTTTTCCACTTATAAATGAAACAAAATCAAATGTTAAACTAAACTAAATGTGACTCAATGACTGCAAATTAAACTGCCATGCATAATATCTAGTTTTAAGACTATTTAGTTAAAACAGTGAAAAATTATGATTTCGATGACATAATTACTTTGGAGTGCGTTCTTGTGCCAGAATATTAATCCTTTAAAATACATTTTATTTTATCAAATTTTTTTATACATTTAGAAGCAACCATTAGATTGACAAAAATTTGAAATTCGCATCTCTTTTCAAAAACTGAAAAATGAATTTAAAATATTTGCTTATACATTAGCAAAATATGAAGAAAAAGAAATTATACATTCTAGTCGCTTTAAATTTTTATAAAAATTTTAAATTTGTAATCTAAATTGATATTAAATTTTTTTTTTTTTTTTTTAGAGCTGATTATGCAATTGAAATCTGGGATATGAAAGAAACCCCATATCTGGAAAAGGTAATGTTTTTCAATTTCTATCAGTACTTGTGCTTTTACTTCATTCAGATCTTACAGTGTAAAATTTATCTTATTGTATGTAGAATGAAAATTGTATGATACCTCATATACATTTGTAGCATATTGATAGTAAAATGTTTATGTAATTTAAGAAGTAAATTTTGAAATAGGAATTTTTTATCATGTGACCTGTTAATGCATTTTTTCATTTAGGCAAATAATTTAGTCTCTCATCTGAATAGAGCACACCAAGTACTGCAATTTTCAGGCTGAAATTTGTTAGATATACACAGAGTAGATGCGGTTATTTTATCTATATGTAAGCTTTACAGGAAAACTTATCAACTATTTTAATTGATTAATAAATTCTAAAATATTAGCTGATGATGTAAAGATCAGGCAAGAGATGGAATATAAATTGTGATTAAAAACGGACAATACCTTCGATTTTCAAAAGCTTGTTAACCTATTCAATTCTTTGCTTATTTTCCCACATTTTCATTACTTTAAATATTATCTTTCTATTGCAATCAGAGTTATCAAGTTTTTGACATATGATAATTTTTAACAAAAGATAAGGCTTTCATGATGAAAAATGCATGAAAAACATTTTTGAAATTGTTTAAACATCTTGAGTTTAAGATGTGTTTTTATAATGTGTTTTTATAATGATTTTCTTAACAGAAACAAAATAAAATTGAAATTGGATTCTTATTGCATTAATATAGCATTGGCAATATTAAAATAGCGTAACTGTAAACACTTTAGAAATTGGTCATCATAAGGAGGACTCATATTAAATTCGATCAACAGTGTAATCATAATCTTTTTTCTTCTCCTTTTTATCTCTAATCATAATCTTTTCTTCTTTTTTTTTTCTTTTTGGTCCATAATTATTATCTTCTATTTTTAGAAGTCGCTTTGTTTTATATCTGAAATTCTAACATCATGTTGTGAATTTTAAACAATTCTATTATCCATTTTAGGTTTAAATTTTATAAATAAAAGTATATATTTGTATGTATCATGTTTTATTTAGTATGAAATGTATTGCACTGTTTTAAATGCTTCAAGATTTTTTCTTCTTCTTTTAGGTAATTCAAGGAGATGACAGTATTTCAGTGGAAGCTTTGTCTTGGTGTAATGGTCGTTTGTTTTCTGGTGGGCTGCATGGCTATGTCTTAGAGTATGATATGAATGATCTACAATCAAAAGTAAATTTATTTTCGTTCAAACTAAATTTTAAAATTTGTAAATTAAATTAAGATTGCTAATTTGAAATTTTTTTTGTAATTTGAAAATTTATATTATTTTTAGAATCAACTTCTTGTAACTTCTGGATGTCCTATATGGTGCATGGCTGTCAATGAAAAAAGGACTCATTTAGCAGTAAATTATGTTTTCTTAATCTTGTGATTATAAATGTGGGTCGTGTAAATACCCAGTGGGTATTTACGCCACCCACATCAATATATCAATTTCAGAAAAAATATAAATTCTCAGTAGAGGAGCTACATTGTCTCATTGAAAAAGTAATGTAAAAAGTTTTGTTTTATGCATTATCATAAAGTATAAACTGGATGAAATAGACTAAATGAATAAGCACAGGGAACAGGTTTAAAATTTCTGAAATTTGTTGATTTCTATATAGTTTATAAATTTAATACAAGTAAACTGAAACTAAAAGTTTCAAATCTTATTCAGAAAAAAAACTGTAGCATAACACTATTAACATAATTATAAACTATTAACATAAAACTAAACATAATATTGTAGTGAAATCTTAAAATTTCATTTACGGCCCAAAAAATATTAAATTTTTAAATTTAATTTTTATATTAATTATTTTGCAAACTTTTCGAATCAATTTTATGTATTTAAATCACTAAAAGAAAATTAATAAATACTTTTTTTCCATTCCTGTAAGTATTATTAAATTTCAGTTTTGTTATTAAATTTTTCTAAAAAATTAGTTGTAGTAAAACTTGATATATATTTTATTTATTTATTATATTTGATATAATAAATAATGTATGCAAATCTTTGTTTAGAATTATTCAATAAGTTCATTAGACTTAGTCAATCAGTTAAGTATTTTGTGCATCTAATTTTAAATGTAGAAAAATGAAGAGTACCCCCCCTCCTCAGGAATAGTTTTTTTAGAGGAAGGAGCAGAAACATATTAAAACGTAACATGCAAAAATATTGAAAGTCTTGTAATTATTAAGCTTGTTATTGTTTAATCAATTAGAATTAACTAAATAATAACTCAAAAATTTACAACAAATTTAAATTAAAATATTAGGCATTATCATTCAGATATATATGGATTCAAGGATTACATATTATTCGTATGAGCGAAAGTTTCATGCGTTAAATTTTCTAAAATAAATTATTTAAAATCTGAAAAAATTTTACAATTTAAAAATAAATTTTTGGCAAAACTTTCCTAGTTTTGATGTTGGATTTGAAACCACAAATATTGAGACTTGTGAATTGAAATATGAACTTCCGGATGATTAAACCACATCTACTCTGAAATAAAAACTAAAATACTTCGATTTCAATAGTTTAAATGTTCAAACAAAGGAATTTTTCTTTTCGGTAAATAACTAATTAACCATTGACATTGTAAGCAAAACTTAATTGTACATTAAATATATATATTTTTGTAAAACCTAAAAGAAAAACATGATCATAGAATTTTCAATATAATACATAATATTGAAAGGCAATATTCAGTATTTACCTGGGTATTTTGCATCTATACTTATGAGTACACAGTTGATAATTGTAATTGTGCAATTATGTTCTTTGTAGATATAATCCTCAAAAACATGTGTCTGAGGTTGTTGTTTTTTTTGTAACTAATGCTTTTTTTTTTTAATATATTTTATTTTCACTCTATATATAATAGATGCTGCATACCTAGAAAGACTTAAAGAGCTAGTGTGCCCTTCCCATATTGTTGATGCATAAATCAATTAGACATCTAAACTCTTAAAATATAATCATAATTAATTTAATGAAAGCCTGTAATAAACTTGATAATCAAAATTCTATGGTTTTTTGATTTGGTTCACTAAAATATTTGATTTGAAAGAGCACTAACATTTCAATTATACTTATATATGATTTTCTCAGATAATTGAGTTTGCTTTTCTCTATGAATAGTAATCATCATACATATGTTGAAATATATATGTATATTTTTTAATAAAACTGGGATACTTCATACTTACCAAAGGGTATACCAAAACCTTCGTGACGTTATATGATAACTGTCAAAATATCTTAGGCCTAAGGTATTTTGACAGTTATCATATACCTTAGGCCTGCCATTCTAGATATAAGGTTCTATGTGTCCATTTCTAAAAGTATTACAAATGAATGTTTAAATAAGCACTTAAATTTTATCAAATCATGAAATGTCAGAAATACTCAAAACTTTGAATAAGTAATTTTTTGAATCACAGAGCAACAAAAGAGGTGAGGGGCCAAATTGTCCCAATTTATCGCTTCAGTGTTAAACAAATATTATTTACTTTTTCTGTATGATATTTTATTGTATTTCTTTTAAATAGGTAGGCAATGAAGATGGTCATTTGAATTTACTTGATGTATCATCTGAAGAAATTTATTTTGACAGAAAATTTGATAATCAAGAGGGTAAGAGATTTAAATTACCATAAAATATCAGCTTAGGCACCCACCCTGAACTCAACCGAAGTAGGGGTGTAGCAGATTAAACAGTAGTAAGAGGAAAATGAATGAAACAAACTAAGATTTAATGAAATGTAACAAGCTAACATTGATAATTATTTGACCAAAGTCCTTTAAAGAAATAATAAAGCCTTTTAAAAGTTAATATATACCTCTGTCCTTACCAAAAACATTTTAAATTTTAGTATACTTGATTAAGAGAAATATTCTACATTTTTAAAAAAGAACCAAACTAGATTTAAAATAAAGCACCTAGCTTGACCTCTCGCTCTAATCAAAGAAGCAAAATCTTACATCATTTTAAATGTAGAATACATAAGAAAATTTCTGTTTCTGTGTTCCAACATTTTTTTTTTCATCAGAAATGGCATCATTTCTATAACTGCCCTGTGCCCACGAGTACTTGTTTCCATAGTTCATACTTCCTTAAACTTAGGTTTGCAATATGTTGTAACAATCTTAATAATTAAATTATGTTACATTTTATTCACAAATATTTTTTATGTAATATCCACACAAAAAACCTTTTACTACTATTTCATGTGCTAAAAAAAATTGTGAATAATTATATTTATCCATAATGTAAATTTTTATATAATTATTACATTACTCATTATTCAATATTTTTCATAATCATTTTACATTTATTGTCTTATTATTAATAAATACAATAATTATACCATAGTGTTTTTTATTTGAAAGTTACAGAAAATTTGTAGAATCTAATCCACAAAATTACAGAATTTTAATATTTAGGTTTTACTGTAACATCCCTTCTTTTTACTGTAAAAACATTGAAAAATGTCATAAAAATATATCACTTTATAGAAAATTAAACTTATTTTCTGAAACGGGATCATTTAATTAAAATTTGTTAAAATCTTTATATTAGAAACGTTCATTTTAAATGATCTATTGAAAAAAGAACATCAGGCACTGTTTTTTAAACTATTGATTTATTTTTGCCTTATTTTTTAGTATTATCTTTTTAGAAAGTAAATTATTTTTTTATTTTATTTTAGTTCTATGAAAAATTTGTATGTAATAAGTAAAATAGTTTACAACAAAATAATTCTTATTATTTAAAGTGTATCTTTTTTTAAACTTTAAATTTTTAAGCTGGAATTCCTTTTATTAATACTATAGATATATCGATCATGTTACTGTGAAGTGTATTATAATTATATTATTGTATTTTTATTATTTTTTTTACCTGATTTTTGATTAAAGCTATTTAAAATGTAAATCCTGTAGATTATTTATAAATATTTTAGGTGCTATTCTTTGTCTAAGCTGGCATAAAGATGGGCTTGTCATTGCTACTGGTTCTCTTGATGCTATAAGAACATGGGATGTTTATACTGGTCATGTGATCAATCGCATCATGTTAAGTAGAGCAGCAAAAAATACCCCAACAGTTGTTTGGTGCATTGCTATTTTGAGGTATTTACTTAATTCTGTTCAGATATTACAATTCTTCCAGACACCAAATTCTCATAATTAAGTTGTAATGATCATTAATATTTTTATGCAAAATGCAAATAAGTTTGTCATAGCTTTATTTTTCTTTTTTTCCATAGTAGTAGCAAATTTGTGTCGATAATGATTTTTTCATGTGTATCATTAACAGTGTTATTCAATATTTTATAAAATCAAAACAAAAGCTTTTAGCTATTTTATAGTTTTCAAAAAGAATGTTTTACTTTTTTAATGCCTAAACTAAACATCCTTTTTCATGTTATGCTCTTGATTACAGTGCTACTTTCAAAATTATTTTATAATTTTTTTTCAATCTTAAGAATTTGTGCATTATGGAAGAAGCATTATGTAAGACTTTAATATTTACTCTATAATTGTAACAAACAGTACTACATTTTTTTTTTTTTTTTTTTTTTTTGCTTACTATCTAACACCATGTTTAATATAAAATCAAAATATTGTGAAAAATTCTTAAATAGAAGTAATAAGTTTTATTTTTATTTAAAACAAAGTAAACCTCAATTGAAAAAAAAAATTTAATCTAATCATTACAGGGAAATATATTCAAAATGCAGAAGTTATTCAAATTGTAGTCACCTTAAATTAGGAAAAATATAATGTAATGGTGCTATTAATTCCATAGTACCCTAAATATGTGATAAATATGACTATGAATCTATATAGTGAAAATTAAATAAACACATCCATGCTATAAATCGACCTTAAGTTTACCAAATAAGGCAGCTGCATATTTCATCCTTTTTTAAGTGGAGAGTAATTGAAAATATCGTTCAGTAATATTAATTATTAATGAATTCAATTAATTATTAATTCAGTATCATTAAAATGAAAATTCAAATATATACATTTACGTTTTTACATGATTAATAACTTAGTTTAAATGTTTTTGTAGAGACATGACCCTTGTCAGTGGAGATTCTAGTGGCAAGTTGTGTTTTTGGGATGGTAACACAGGAACTCTAATCTCAGTATGTTGATTTTATTTATATTGTTTGAATTGGTACTCGTATTAATACGAAGATTTTATTATATTTTCCCTTTCTTTCTAGAGTGCTGGTTCCAAAAAGGGTGATATTTTAGCTATTGCTGTAAGCAAGGTAAGCAATTTTAATTAATAATGTAATTAGAAAAAAATTTCTTCATGCAACAATTGGATTAAATAATTTAACCAAATGTTTAATTTATATATATTTTAGAGACAATTTTAAGTACTGGTGAACCATTTTGTTTAAATGAGCTGTTCTGTATGATTTTGTTTGAACTTAATTCCAGTATGAATGAATAAAAAATAAAAAAAAGTACTACATTTGGTAGCAACTCTACAAGTATTGAAAATATGTTAATCAAAATAAATATTTAGAAATGTCTGTTTCATATTTTGTTTACTTTGATTCATTATAAATTCAAATAATTATCCTTGCTATCTAGTAAAATCTTAATATAAATTAGATTTACAGCTAGTCTCTAGAATAATTTGGAATCTGTAGAATAGTTTTTAACCACTTCTATTTCCCACTCATGCATAAATATTAGGGGAACCTAAAAGGTTTAAATATGTTGTCACTCTTTTCTTCCCTTTGTCTCTGGGAACATCTAGTTTGAGTTTCATTATAAATATCAATTAGTTAAAAGCTTCATTTAAATTTCTTTAATAATAAGGTGGAATGATCAATAAAAACATTTTAAAATGTTAAAGTTTAATTCCTCCTAGTTGAATTATAAAATGTTTTAAAGAATTAAAACTATAAAAAAATTTGTCTGAATTATTAAAACTTAATTTCTAGCATTATTTAGACAAGCAGAAAAATAATTATTATTTTTTTATTCGAAACACCTGCTAGAAAATATTTTTAAGGAATTTTTGTGTCCTCTTTGTGTATAGAACAAATTGTATTTCATCTGCTCTGTTTTTATTTATTTCTATAAATTCTTTAGAATGAAAAAGAGATATATGCTAGTGGTGTGGAACCTATCATAATGAATTACTTGAAATCTCAATCTAATGGCTTATGGATGAAAAGTGTTCAAAGGCTTGTGCATACACATGATGTTCGGAGCTTGCAATTAGTGGGGAATCTATTGGTTTCAGGAGGTAATTTGAAATAGCCATGAGTCATAAATTGCTAACATTTATAGTTTCTGCATATTAGAATAGAACTGAAGTATTCACTTACTATCTAGAATATAAAAGGGAGGAAAAATTATTGAATTTGACAATTATTTAATAAAAAATAAGTTTTTATATAAATAAAAATAAGTTTTCGTAAATAAATGTTTAATATTAAGTTTCCTTGCGTTATAAAATTCTTTAAAAAGTTTTAAAGTTAAATAAACTTAAAATATTACTTTTATTTAAATCTTGGCTATTAATCCAGAAGTTACTATAATTTATCTGAGAATTACTACATTTAGAGACTATATTATAGTCTCTAATTGTAGTAATTCTATAATTATAATAATTATCTCCTGCATAGACATAGCCTGAGGGGACACACTTTTTGTTTGACTGTTTTAAATTTCATATTTTTGTTTGACTGTTTTAAATTTCATACATATATTTATAAATATGCATACATATAAAAAGTAAATATGCAGATATACTTAACACATTTAAAATAAGCAAACAGTTTTCTGAAAATAAAATGTGACCCCCTTCCCACTATGCCTAAGATCTGATTCAATGTAGTAATTATTGTAAAGTATATACAAATCTACCTTTAACTTGTATGTACGATTATATATAATTTACCTTTGTTAACCCTGAACTCATTTCATGGAATGCCCAGTTTTCTTTCCTTCTCATAAATCAATTTTCTGAGATATTATTCAATGCATGTTTTCAGTAGCATACATGGATTTAGGTGTGTCCCTATGCAATATTTATAATTGTACCTTATTCTAGACTTACCATACAAAATTATAATATGAGATAAAAACACTGTGATGGAGAGCTATTTGAATATTTACAATCATTAATTTTATTTTAATTTATGAAAATAGTAATTGCAGGGAAAAGGTAGAATTAAGGTACTAAATTAAAACACTGTATACACTTATTATATTAAAACAAATTTTTTTAATAATAGAAGAAAATAACTCATTATATATAGTAAATATATTCAAAGTTAAAATAGAGGTTAATATTATTTATAAAGTGAAATAAAAAATATTTTATAAATAAAAGCATTTTTATTTAAACCCTAAGTGTTATTTTTTCTGGCGAGTGCATCCTCAAACCTCGTGACCCCCTTCCCTTCGTAGCAGGTGTTGTGGAGGTGTTATTTAAACCACTATATATATTGTCCTTGACATTTAAACTGTTAAAGGATTAAAAAGTTACTTTTTGCCTTAATATTTTATTTCGATAAAACACTATTCACAACTTCATGAAATGTGTAATTTATATTTAACAAAATTTTGAAAAGTAGGACCTCAGTCTACAAAGTTAAAAATTAAATGTCTCCTACATGAACTGAACTAAACTTTTAGTTTTTAGCATATTTTAGTGACTCCTGTAATATTTTATAATTAGTTACAACTTAAATTTAATAACTATAAAACTTTCAAAATATTCTTCTGTTGTGTACATTTTTTGTTTAAAAGCGTGATTGCTTTATAGGTGATGACTGTAACCTGGTCTGCACTAAATATCCACCTAAAACAGTCCTAACATTCTATCCTTATTGCCAGGTAAGACTACAAGCATTTCAAATTACAAAATGCTTAACGTAAAACCATTATTGAAATAAATATAGTATGTTTCTATTTTAGAAAACATATGCTTCTGTTGCTGTTGAAGCATCCTGTATTCTTCTTCAGTACCAAGAACATGTTGAGTTGTGGAAAATTGGTAAAGTAAATCAGTATTTTTTTTTTTTTTTTTTTTTTTTTTTTTTGTAATTTAATACTTGTGTAAATTCTTTTATGCCAGCCACTACAGGGGTGTAAAAATTGGTAGGATTAATTCATTTATTTCTTTACATTTTTGAATGTATTAATAATTATGCTCATTATTTTATACAACTACAATACTCTAAAAAGGCGTGATTATGTTTTCAGCATACACTATAACAGGTACTATTTTTCAGAATTGCTTACCTTTTCCATTTTCTCAGAGCAATGCTCCATACTAAACATTTTCACAAATTGCTCTAAACTTGCACCAAATTAATATATTTATTTACAAGAATACTAATTTTCAACGAAGTTACATGTACAGTATGCTTCTATTGTTGTTGAAGCATTCTGTATTCTTCGTCAGTGCCAAGAACATGTTGAGCTGTGGAAAATTGGCATGTGAATCAGTTTTTTTTTTTTTTTTAACTTAATACTTGTAGATTCTTATATGCCACTACGGGAGTGTAAAAATTGGTAGGATTATTTCAATTATTTATTTACATTTATTTGCAAAGCGCTTGAAAAATTAAACTTACTTAGAAAACTCTGCGGAACTTCTTGGGGATCAACACCGAGAACCCTAAAAAGTGCATAATGCTCCATTATTAGACCAGTACTTGAATATGCTGCCCCAATCTGGTCTCCGGCTTCCGCTACTTCCAAACTAAAATTAGATTCAGTTCAACATCGTGCAGCAAAAATTATTATTGGCGCAGTTTCTTCAACTAGCAACGAAAAAGCGGAACAGGAGTGTGGTCTGCCTCCTCTGGAGTGCAGGCGTAATCTCGCCACTATTAAGTTCACCAACAAACTAAATTTCTTCAATAATGATTGTGTCTCCACCAGAGTGTCCAACGACTGGAAAGATACGAAAAAGCTTAAAAGATCTTCAACGCTCCAAGTTGATAGAGACATCAGGAGCCAAATAAAGTTGGAATATTCTACTCTGGACTTTTTGCAGGAGCCTCTTTTTCCCAGAAAGCCACCAAAGGAAACAAAGATTAGTCTGAACCTCCTACAACCATGCTCGAAATAAGAAGACCCACTTACACTAAGACAAAAACGCCTTGAGACGATAGAGAAGTTCTCCCAGGGTAGCTTAGCAATTGTATATACGGACGACTCATCTGATAAATCCCTCAACAAAGGAGGTGCTGGCATCCTCTTCCTTCTTCCAAATGGAAATAAATATATGCATAAAATCAACACAGGCTTAATTGCTTCAAACTTTACCAGTGAATTTCAAGCGATTACGGAGGCACTCACATTTTATATGACCAATCAGGAGATTTTAGATCAACTAAGGGATTGGTAATCTTCTCTGACTCAAAAGTGGCCTTAGAGGCAATCGACAACGGTGAAACCAGCGTCACCTCTGCTATAAATGTCCTACTTGAAGGCTTGCACGGCAATGGGAAATCCTGCTTGCTGCAATGGATACCGGCGACCGTGAAAATGAGTGTGCGGACTTCTTGGCTAAGGAAGGCAGAGGTGCCGACCAACCTTGCACCACCATCACGCTTGCAGATGCAAATGCAGTTGCAAGACACAGACTTCTGCCCCAGTCCTTCAGGAAACCCCTCATTACTGACTTTGATTGTTCCAGAATCTTAACATCAACAATTACAAGACTAAGAACAAACCACTTTAAAGGGATGAAAATTCTTCCCGGCAAAATAAAAACTTATATTCCGTGCAAGAAGTGCACCGATATCCAACTTACCCCGGATCACATTCTCGAGCGCCAAGCCCTTACCCCATATGTTTTACAACTGGGTATGGTGCCACTGGCTTCAGTACTTCGTGAGATCCTCTACAGTAATGATGTATTGGAGCTTGTGGATGCAGTTTTGAAGGCACACGAAGCCATTTAATTGTCCATGGACACGATATAAAAAGAAATTTTGCATTTTTGAAATGTATTAATACTTATGCTCATTGTTTTGTACAACTACAATACTAAAAGTGTTCGATTGCTTTTTCAGTATACACCATACCAGGTACTACTTTTCAAAATCGCTTACCTTTTACATTTTCTCAGTGCAATGCTCCCTGCTAAACATTTTCACAAAATTGCTCTAAACTTGCACCAAATTAATATATTTAGTTACAAAAATACCGATTTTCATTAATTTAGTTTTAGCTTCATTGAAAGACTTGATTTTTGCTTACTACTATTTGTGGATTCTTTTGTTTCAAAAGTGTAAAATTTAGAGTGTTGAAATAAATAAAAGTTGCTGCTGCTAAACACCAAACCCCTCGGGGCTCTTTTTTTCTTGGTTGCATAGCATCTGTATTCCTTGAGCCTAAGTCATTATTTATTTTTTATCATCGAGTTTAATTTATAATACCATTTGATTTGGTTAATGTCTTTTGTTTCTATTTTAGTACTGTTTCAGTTTTGATGCTATGAAACCCTAAATTGAATCAATCATAACATAGAAATGCTTTGTTCATGCCGTTGTTATGAAAGCAGGGTTCCCACGGTCCTTGAGAGTCCTTGAAAGTCCTTGAAATTTTTTTTTGCTAAATTTAGGTCCTTGAAAGTGCTTGAAAAACATCTTAGGTCCTTGAAAAACTTGATAGGTCCTTGAATTTGTCCAATACTGCCGGCGGCTCTTTTTATAAAACATCCGCGGATCTTTCTGTTTTGTTCCCGAGCTCTCTCACGTGGTTTTTAACGTCACCGTTTCTAACCGGCCCTAGCGTCTTGGTGTCTGCCAAGCGCGTGGAGCACAGCAGACAATCAATGCGTTCGGGGCGAGACTCCACTTCATCTTCTGTCGCATATGCTTAGATCTTCTTTTTTCTTATCGAAACTGGAATACTCTCGAATTTCGTAACAATATGTACCTTGTAGTTTTCAATAAATTTGCCGTTTTACCATCCGCACTTGTCCTTACGTTTGCGTCATTTCAAAACTTTATTCTAAAGCGTATTCGCAAAGGCACGGCTTCGTATTTGTGTTATGTAGTTTAGACTAGTTATGCCTGGGAAGTGCTATTTTAATCCCCAATGGATGGATAATCAAGCTTATGGAGAATGGATTTTATCGATGCCCGAAAAGAAGTTCAGAGCCAAGTGCCGATTATGCATGAAAGAGATCGATATCGCGAAAATGGAAGAATCTGCTCTGAAATCACACATCAAAGAAAGGTAAAACAAAAAAGCAGTCTCATGCCCTGAGTTCTCTTTTTCCAAAGACATGAACATCTAATTCATCTGGTGTAAATACTCCTTCAACATCGTGTGCCCCATGTGAAACAGAAACTTTAGTGGCCGAGGTAACATTGTCTTCTTATCTGGTCAAAAGGAATGTGCTTGATGCTGAAATTCTCTGGAGTCTGAAGTGCATCACTAGTAATTATTCATGTAACTCCTGTGAAGGGATTAGTAAATTGTTCTCCAAAATGTTTGCTGATAGCTGTATAGCGAGACAATTTTTTTGTAGTGCCACAAAGTAAGCCTATTTGGGTTCCTTTGGATTGGCACTATACTTCAAAGGGATTCTTATAAATAAGCTGAAGAATGCTGATTGCTACACTGTACTCTTTGATGAGACGTTAAATCAGTCTCTACAATCTAAGCAGAAGGACATTATGGTAAGGAATTGATAATAAAGTTTGCACTAAGTATCTTACCTCCCAATTTATGGGTCATGGAACTGCAGAAAATATTTTGTCCTCTTTTTACAAATGCATGAATGATGGTTAAAAGCTCTCTAAAATACTTCAATTATCCATGGATGGACCCTATGTCAATTGAAAATTCTATTAGAAGCTTCAGTGTGAATTAAAAGAGAAATATTCCCACCAGGTCATTTTCATTGGCAGTTGTGGATTACACATAACGAATAATGCTTTTAAACATGGTGAAAATGGGATATGTTCCTTCTAATTTTTATTTTCAGAAAGAATTGTTGCTGCATAACATTTAGAGAAGGTTGTGTAAATTATGGATGAATAATTTCAGAAACGATGTTTAATAGAGGAGAGGAGGGGGTTATGGAATAGTCATGGAATGTGGAATACCTAAGATTTAGCTCTGTCTTTCATGCAGCCTTCACATGGAAATACACAGGATTAAAGGATTTCACCATTAACACCTCATTACCAATAGTTATAGATTGTGCTGAAAATGATTTTGTGAATTAATATGTAAAACCAGTAGGGTTGTTTTTAAAAAAATATAAATTTTAGTCCATAATACATATACTCTCTTCTCTCTATATAGGCAAAGCATTTAGGTATTATATTTGAAATTAATTATTGCCATAACAAGCATTGTTGCTTCTAGTAAAATAGAAGAGAATAATTTTTAAAATTGGTCTTAGATTAAGGTCCTTGAAAATTTTGTTGAGGTCCTTGAAAAGTCCTGGAAAGTCCTTGAATTTCAATCTCATCATAGAGTGGGAACCCTGGAAAGGTTCTTACTCTTAATTATAAGTAGAAGTCTATTCATGCTAATCTAACTGAATTCCAATCCTTTTGTAACATTAGCAGTAAACATACTGACCCATCGACTTGTCGCTTCATTTAATATTTGATGCTTGCGCCTTTTCAAACCTAAGACATTTATGTTCTATTAAAGATTTTTTTTTCTGAGTTCAATGTTAAACTCTCATAATTTGTAGAGCTGTCAGCCATCTGCTTTTCCATTTTATTTCTCACACCACTTAAATTTTGTGTCATCTTGATGTTGAAGCTTTTATGCTATCCTCATTGTGCTTTATATGTCTTCATTGCACTTCTATTTTCTTCCAATGCTTTAAAGCCATTTTGTCACATAAGCCCAATCTGCCCTCTTTTAAACTTGCCAATAGAACTTGCGTTGATGACATCATAAAAAATAAATAACTAGTTTTCTGAAAGTTCAAATGTTAACTTTGACTTATAAAATTGTTTACTTATACATTAACTTTTTCAAAGGTATTTTTCAATGTTTTCTTATTATTAAAATTTAAGGAAAATAATTAATAAAACAATGTGATAGTTGACAAGTCATTTAAACGAGTTGCTGTGTTTTTCATATTTTGTTTGACTTACATTTTCTAACTAATCAGTATAACTTTTATTTTATGTGATACTCCTTTATAGTGAAGAATTTTGCTGCATAATGACATCTTTTTCTAAATTCTGAATCATAGCATATACTTGTAAAAGATTAGTCTTTAATAAGCAATGTCTTGTTGCAATTGTTTTTGTTTTGATGAAACTGTAAGCTTGATTGGACAGTTCATATTTTATGTTAATCTTGATTATCTTTGAATTCCCTTTTAGTTATTTTCTTACTTGTGATTTAATATTATTATTTAATATTGTTTTAGGTGAGGAAAAGGATCCATTTAATTTACTTAGAATCGCACCTACAGAAGATGAATCTATTTTATGCAGTAGTGTGTCATCAAATGCAAAGTTCATAGCTTATTCAACTGCTCTTAAACTACGATTATTCTGTCTTGAATTGGTAAAAATCTTATTCATTATGTTTTTTTACAATGAATGTCAATAATCAAAATGACTCAACATGTCTTTAATTTTTAGAATCAAGGTAGTGATGAGAAAATTCTATCAGAAGAAAGTTTGTCTAAAGTTGAACTACCTGCTGATCTACCCTCTGTGAGAAGTCTTTTATTTAATAAAGATTCAACTAAATTGTTTTGTTTAGTAGATAACACAGTAACTATATTAGATTGTTGTCTTGGATCTGCTAAAATTGCAGCCACATTAACATTGACAGGTATGAAAACTGTTTATGAAACCTTTTTTTAGTTAAAAAGTGTATTTGATTCTATTCTATAGTTTTCTTTCTGAGCAATTAAATGCATTGATGATTAAAATAGGAGTAAGCCTTCTGTGTGGATTTTAAAATTTGTAATGTTGTTTTTGTATTGCAAGTTCAAACATGAAAACAAAGGATTTTCTAAAAGTGCATTTATATTTAAATTTATTCATTTCTATAATTTTTCATCAAATTTTGTTGGGCTCCTTTTTTGTGAAATAATTTTTCAATAAAATTTTAACTAATCTAAGAAGATTTTTAAAAGTATAAAATAATGTATCTTCATTTTTAAAGACAATCAGGTGCAAAATTAGATTTATTAATTCTATTAATATACTATTGATATTCTATTAATATACTTTTTATTATAGCATTGTGGTGAGAACACATCAAAATGTCATTCGTGTAGGTTGTTATTGCCTTAGTTTGTTTTGAATTTAATGTTTATATTTTCTTAATAGATTCTGTTGGTCAGATTCATTTAATGGCTCTGAGTAGTGATGATGCTTATCTAGCTTGTGGTAGTCATGAAGGAAATGTTATTGTCTATAGTTTAACAAATTTGGCGGTAAGTTTTTCAATAATTATTGTTGTTGTAACTACACTCACTTAATTTTTATTCAAGACTTATTTTAGAACATTTTACACTCTAAGCAAAAATTGATTCTGGATTGTTTCGATTACTTATATCCCTGTTTCTCACCGGCTGAAATTTAAATCTAGATTTATAGTATGGATTTTGAATAGCTCCAATAAATTTATTTGATAGCTAGCATAGATTGCAAAATTGAGCCCAGCATTAAAAAGAAACTGGAATCCAGGCATTTGTTAGGGTTAGTTTAACACTAATCAAACTCGTTGCAGTGAATATTTGTATATAAAGTTATATAATTTTAAAAATGCAGCTATGCATAAGAAAATTTATAATTTTTGAACCAAAATCTTTCATGTATTGGTAATTTATAGGAACAAATATCCAAAATGTTTTTGCTTCTCAATTTAACATATGAATAAAAAGGTCTAAAACAGTTTTTCCTTTCTGTTTGCACATTCCTATTGTCTAGAAATATGGTATGGTTCCTTAAATAACTAAAATCTAGATTTCTTTAATTGTCTTCAATGTAAAATTTAAAATATGTATAGGTTAATATATTATTTAAAGGTTTAAAACTAAAAGTGGTGTTCTTTTATTATGAAATATTTCTTAATATTACTGTATTATATAACATTTTATAGAAAAACATAATGAAAACTGCACATGGCGTAACCATTTTGCAGTTAATAAGTTATAGTTACTTTTATAATAAGCTTTATATAAAACTGTTTCCAGTCAAAACATGCAATAAAAATAATAAGTGTTAAACTCTTATTAAAAGTTAACTTTTCATGACTTTTCACTAAACAATCTTAAATATAGTCAACTGATTTTATAGTAAATAAGAACTTAAAGTACTATATAAGGTTAAATATATATGAAGTTAAATAAGAATTTAATTCTAAGTTGCATATTAAGAAAAAAATTATTATCTGAAAAAAATTATTTAGTTTAAATTTTATTTCAATAGACTCTGAGACTAAACCTCTGTTAATGTCATAAAATATTTAGGGATCTTTTAACCCATTAACGATCGGTTAATTTTCAAGAAAACGGTCATGAAAGTGCCTATTTTCCCAAATACACGTATTTGATTAGTGCTGACATCTAGTTTAAAATAAATTAACTATCTACAATTACCTTAAATATATCCTGGTACTGCTATCTGGTTTGTAAAATGAGAAATAATATGTTTTCCGGGCAAAAGAAATTAATTGGTTTTATTTTTATTGGCGTGTTATTACTAAACGCTCCAGCCTGGAAATTTTACAGGAGTAAGAAATAGAGGGCGAAACGTCACCCCGTCATTTTCACGAGAGAGAGAAGGAAGGGGTTAATAGAGGGATTTTAATATTGTATGTAACTAACTATTTGTCTTTTAAAAAATAAAAATAATGTAGTGATCTAAAACCTTCCAAAAAATGGTTAATTGCCTCAAAACAAGTTATAAATGTTACCAAATATTTAATTTTTTTACTAGCAAATCCTGTTATCGCATTATGGAATTGGGAGAAAAATTTTAAATGTTACCGGAAAAAAATAAAACATTATTAAGTGCTTATTTTTCTTCAAAAACTCAATGAAACTCAAAGATTTCTTTTTAAAGAAAAAAAAACATGTGAGCTGGGATTTTTTTTTTATAATATAAAAAAATAAAAATAATATTTTTTATTTTATTTTTTTAATTAAATATGTTAAAATTTAGTTATACTTTTTTTTCTTTTAATGCTAATGTTTAATTTGAAGAGAGTGCTGCATTAGAAACAGTATTGTTACGAAATATATAACGTTTTATTAAATAATAGTTATGGGCTTAAAAAATATAATTTTATCAATAATTTTTGCATTTATTTACAAGATTACAAGTAAAATTATTTCATATACTTATGTATAAATTTAATGCTTTCAGGTACATTGTCATTTACCTCATTACAAATGCCAACCTTCAGCTTTAATATTTGAACCTTCATCAGAGAATTTAATCGTTGCCTATACTGACCGAAAGGTAAATATATTATGTATTTCTTAATGTAACATTAACTCTGTTAAAAATATAGCTAATAAAATTAGCACACTCTTTATAATTATTATGGATGTATGGATTCCAACATAAACTAGGATGCAATGCAACCTTAATTTACATTTTAATAATCGCTAATAATCTTGAAATAAAGTAGCTACTACATATTATAGATGTAAAAAGTTTTAAGTTCATAGTAGCAATTATTGATTTCATGACGTATGCAAAGGTGTAACAGTATTAATTTTAAATCAGATCATTGGGTTGCAAAACTCCTATGGTCATTCATTTTTGAATTTGGGTTACGTTCTAATTTATTGGGCTATATTCTAATAATATTCTACATCTATAATATGAAGTGCAAAGTAGTAAATAATATTATTTTAAAATGAAATCATTCGATTACAAGATTGATCTCATCATTCATTTTTGTATTTGGGCATTGGTTACTGAATTGCTTCTGAGGTGCAAAGTAGTAAATAATATTAATTTCATATAAAATCATTTTATTGCAAAACCGATCTGGTCATTGATTTTGTGAAGAAAAAAAATTGGAAACCCTAAAGCAAAAAATTGGCTTAAACTAATCCTAATGAATCTATGAAATGATCACTCTTTGTATCATTAGATAATGTTTTATGTGAATAAATTTAGTATGTTTGCTATATACATGGTCTAATAGTAAGATTATGACCCGAATCCCCCTCCCATGTTAAATTTCAAATGTCAAGGATCTATTTAAATTTTAATGTATTCATCATTAAAACATATGCTTAACTATATATTTCTTACTTTGCAGTTTTAAATTACTGAGAACTTGTTTGATAAATATAATTTTTTTTCTTTATTCTAGGTAGTAGAATATAATTTTCTAAAACTAGCTTACACACCATGGAGCAAGTCAAGTATGCTCCAAGATTTAAAAGAAGCTACTCTTTATCCTATTACCTCAATGTGCATCTCTTCAGATAAACTGTTTCTATTAGATGGAAGTGCAATCTATGTGATTGATAAGACTCAACAGGTATTTTTATAATAAATTTATTCAATTTGAATGAAGATAAATATTTTTTAAATATATAGATAAATGTTTTTTAGGTACATGTATGCCTTTATTTTACATGTTATCTCTTTTTAAATAACTTAATTTTGTTTTATCTCATTTTTCCTGTTTTTATTTAACTACTCTCAAAATGAAAAATCACAAGATTTAAACATGCATTATTTTTTAATCTATATTTTATATGTTTATTGTTAGTCATTCCTTGCAATTATTATTGTTATTGAAGTATTTCTTTTCATTATTATTGTTATTTACACATTTTTTTTTTTAGGATCTGTTTACTTATATGGTTAAATGTGCATTAGTTTTTTCAAAAAATTTTAATTACTTGAGCACTATTTAAATTAAATTTGTTTGTATTTCTGCAACATTCATCTTTATTTTACATATGCAGTACTCTTCCATTTTGAAATATCAAAATTACTTTCAATCACTCATACCTATTATAAGCAGATTTTAAGAAAACATGCTATGTTATTTCAAGCATTCATATCTATTTTTAAATTGATATCCCCCCCCCCCCCGCTAAAAAAAACTGGAGCATATACTGTATATCCCGGTGTCTAACTCGGCCTATTTTTTTATTATGAGATAGCAAATTTCGGGTATATCTGTTGTATAAGCCCACTTCTTAAAGAGAAACGAAAAGGAAAATTTCTAAAAATTAAAAAGAAGGGGGGGGGGGGGAATTATGTGCGCAAAATTTTTTCAAGTTAAAAATATTTACTTTGTTCTTTCTGGATATGATACATTTGTCCTCAAAAAAAGGTGCTATGAGGTCCAACATGAAATGAAGATGCATTAACAAATGCTATGAAGCAACCAGCTAATCAGGTTTATCTTACCCTTTGTGAGGTCACTTGAAGGTTGGCAAAATTTGTATTCAAACGATATTTCAAAATCTTTTGAGTATAAAATTTTGATTTTGGAGAAAGATGATTTTTTGTCAGACTCAGATGAGGAAATAGATAAGTAGCAGAAAGAATTCATTGCAAAGTGAGATCAGTATACTAACGATATTGAATCCGACCCTGACGACGTTATGGAATCCTTCAATTTGTAACTTCATGTTTTTTAAAAGTTTTTAGTGTAGTATGTATTTCAAAATATTCATGAATGAATTATCTAAGCTTTTTGTATCCTTAATTTTTTCTGACTATAATTTAAAGTATTGTTTCTTTAAAAAAAGCTTTATATAAAAAGAAATATGAAAGAAAATGCCAAGTAAATCGAATATAATTCCAAAATTGAAAGGGTATAATTGATACAAAGTAATTTATATCTATCTCATTATGTCTAATGCATCAATATTTCTTGATCAACATGAGGAATGCCCAACTTTATTATTTATAAGTCAATCCCCTGATTTTCATAAAATTTTGTGAGTTTAAAACTACCCATGAAGTTTTTTTAATCATAAATGATGTTGGACTTGACATTAAAAATAGTATTAAAACGAAATGAAAATATTACAAGTTCAGCTGGAAAGTATACTTATATGCTACTGTAAAAGCCTGAACTCTGGTCAATCCTAGATTTTACCTTTAAACCTGGGATTTACCAAAGTGTTTGGGTAAAAGTCTGAAGAGTATTCTTTAATATGATTATTATACCTACATTAAATTCTTAACCTACTACGTTAAATTAGCATACCTACTCAACTGAAATACATAAGAATAAAACGTATACCGAATTTGAGATACACATTATATTACTTCAAAGTTTTTACAAATTAAAACAAAAACTTCCTGGCTTACTTTTGGCATATCTTTTCCAACTACTATTGAATAGAGAAATTATTTAAATTTAGGATCTTAGTGGGGGGGGGAACAAGTAGTATTTTGATAATAATTTTTCAAATTTAAGAGCATGATGTTGTTGGAGTAAAAAAAAAAAAATTTCCAATATTTCTAGAACTAAGAAGGTTTCCTTGGGGGTGAAAGAGACACTTTACAATACTAAGCCCTTCAATTGTATATTTGCAGGTATATAATAACTTTTGATTTGTTTACAGGTGACACCTGCTAAAAAGCGAATTAAGCAATCTGAAAAGTCAGAGACAGCATTAACTGATGGTAGTTTTAAAACTATAACAAAATACGAGGTGAGTTTAATTTTTATTCCCTGTTAGATTTTTATTTTTGCAAGATATTGTACATTTTGTTGTGACCTATAGATCTAATTTATTTTTATTCTTTTCTAGCACATATCAAGTATACATACATTTAAAGATGAGATAATCTTCGTACAAATGCCATCCGGCCATATTCTGAATTCGCTGCCACCTCCCATTTGGAAGAAGGTGTATGGAACATAGTGTAAATAAAATAATAGTTTTAATAAATTTGTTTTATTCTTTTTTAATTTGTGAGTAGTTTATGGATTTAGAAAATTAGTTATTAATTATAATTCATCATATGATAATAATCCTTAATATGGAGTAGTTATTACCCGGTATCTCCAAAATGTTTTATTTTGCACGTCAGACTATTTAAACTGCTACAAATAGCTGTTATTTTAAAAATGTTTTTTTTTTCTCCTTGTCAGTTCCATCTGTTGAAGAATTTTGTAATTAATTTTTTTAGTTTAGGGAGAAAATTTCTGGTTTCCTAAGCAAAATGCATTTCTACTGCCCTTCTTTTTTCTTTAATTAATTTAGCAACACCTGTTAAAATGTATAGGGTTCTTGCTTGATGTGCTTGCTTGAGGATTATGGAGATTAATGCTTTACAACCAATGGTGTATCAAGCTATATATATAACACTTCTGTTTCTTATTAAAAAAAACGCAAGCAACCCAAACAGTAACAAATATGAAGTCCCCATAACCGGATAGTTTAAATATTATAAAGCAAACTAGAAAATATGAAAACTCAAATTCCAAAACAAAACTAATATCTAAAAAAGCCAACAACTTTCCGTTGTTCTACAAAAAGTCTTCTAATTTTATCATTTTTATTTTTATTCATGCTTTTGCTAGCCAATTATTTTTTTAATATTCTTAGACTTTATAATGGCAACATAGTCGCCAATGCGAACAAGCAGTCTTTACTTTCATCAATCTCAATTAAAAAAATATAATTAATCTAATTCTGACTTTATTTATATATATACGCACATATTTGTTTAGTTTAGCACATAGAGAGGGAAATTTAATTTTAAAAAAAAAATTGTGAATCGGAAAATTTAGGTATTTACTTTCGATATTTGGAAACAATTTTTTAACCTGTCCTTTAAAGTTTATTTGTCTTTGCCTCCGCAGAACATAATGAAATATCTAATAAAATTACTTTATATTATATTCAACTTGTTAGCAATTAATTTTTTATTAATATCATAGTCTTTAATTATTATTATTTTAAATGAGGCATTGTTCCCACTCTATTATAAGTCAATAAACTTTTTATTTGCTTATAAATTGACTTATAAATCTAATACGCGAATTCCCCAACAAATTTATTTACCAATTTAATTTTTAAGATTTGCGAATTCACTCATTGATTACTTCATTCTTTTCTTCTTTCTATACACTAATTTATTCCCTCGCTATTTCTAAATAAGGAACAGATAAAAGATAATATAAAGATTTTTAAAGATAATATAAAATCATTCTACAGAAATAAAGTTTTGTCAGAATGATGAATTGTGTCCATGGCACGATTTTGTAGACTAAAATAACAAAAACTCCTAGTAAGATCTGATTGTTTTCCTTAACTTTCTCTCTTTATGTGGTTTTCCTAATTTTAAATATGACATAATGGCTCAGTCTCTCTTGGCGCGTCTGTCTAACGACGATTCCACCCGGAATCCGGTTCCGGGCGGTCTGCCGATCATTTTATCATTACTTACTTATCCTCTACGTGCCTTGGGCACTTAGGCCTCTAGTATATCCCTCCAACACCTCCTGTCTCTAGCAATAGATCTTGCTTCCTCCTAACCAGATATTCTACATTCTTTTAATTCGCCCCAAAACATGCCCTGGATGGTAAGTCTGGGTCTTCCTCTTGTTCTTTTACCATCAGGGGCCCATGTAAGCGCAACAGATGTAATTTTTTCTTTGGGCATTCTAAGGATATGTCCGAGCCAGCTCCATCTTCGATTTTTAATTTCATCTTCTATTGTTTTTATTTTAGCTTTCTTTAATAGATTTTGACTTGATACTTTGTAAGGCCAGAAAATTTTAAAAAATAAATCTTAAGCATTTGTTTTGAAAGGTTTCTAATTTTTGTATTTCAATCTTAGTCTGTTTCCTGGTTTCTGCGCCGTATAATAGTACTGCTCTAACAATAGCTTTCATTTTATCATTAGCTATTTATTAATTTCTCCGCTTTTTTTGTGTGATTCCTGAAATTCCAATGTTAATAATAAGAGCCGTGATAGTTATGGGGATAGAGCGTTCGCCTTCCAATGAGGCGAACCGGGTTCGAATCCCAGTCGATACAAATTCCGCATCCGACTTGCACCGATCACAGTGCTGACGTGAAATATCTTCAGTAGTAGACGATCATGGATTAGAGTCCTCTTGCCGTCAGGCTAACCGTGGGATGTTCTCTTGGTCTTCCTCTCCATGTAACGTAAATGCTGGTTAGCTCCATCAAAAAGTCCTCCTCGAAGGCAAATTTCTCCCAATACTGGATCCAGCAGTTCCCTTGTCTTCTGGATTAGGTTCAAAATTACAAGGCTACGGAGTTGAACATTAGTAGTAAACCCATAATAATAGGGTCGGCTGTTCAACGACGGTTATAAAACGTTATTAGGAAACACATATTTGGAATTAGAATATTAATCACTTTTTTTACTCTACAATTCCGTCATAAATCCGTGTCATTTCGGCAGTTTTTATGGCTATCTCTTAAGATATCGTCTCATCTTAAAATTCCAATATTTTTTATTACTATGTTATTGCAACAACCGAAGTTCGAATTTGAATTATCACTTTTTAACACGCTTAATTTGTGACGATACTTTCGTTTACACGCAGTTAATCATAGCTTTATATACGTTGTTGATGCGACATCCAAGTTCCTTTAAAGATGTTAGTTTTAAACCAGGTTTTGCTACTGTTTTTTACCCATTCTAAGTTTTGCTACTGACTTGAAAAATAAAATCCTTCCCTGATTATGTCCCGCAGGGGACTGATCGTTAAGACACGGCTCCCAGCAGATCACCAAAGTCAAGCATCACTGGCTACGGTCAGTGTGTGGGTGGGTGACCACTTGGATCAGTCTTCGTAGGGACCGAGGGTGTGCGGTATTGGTCCTCGTTAAACTGTGCTACCGTAAAGTGCTTGACTTCGCGCGCAGATCGTCGGGCTACCGAAGCGGGGGTGCCATCCCCTCCGCAGAGGATCAAAATTGTGATGGCATTTCTTCGGATCATCCTCCGGGATGTTTCCCAGACCGTCGCCAATAGCCCATTGTGAGCTCTAGTGCGACGTAAATTAACAACAACCTTCCCTGATTATGTCCATCGAAGGATATTGTTATTGACGCTAATGAGGCTCAATTAATTTTGGTTTGATTTGATTTGATTTGTTCATTTACGTCGCACTAGAGCTGCACAATTGGCTATTGGCGACGGTCTGGGAAACATCCCGGAGGATGATCCGAAGACATGCCATCACAATTTTGATCCTCTGCGGAGGGGACAATTAATTTTGGTAATAGGTACTACCAATATGTTAATTAATGTTTTTAGTTGGTAGTGTGGAAATAGATTTTTTTATGGCCCTCCGATTGGGATAAGTACCGGATAAAATTGTTGATTATGGTAATTTTATACTTTCAGGAATTGACCTTCAGCAATAGCATTGTGCGAAATGATACTGAATGTAGTTAATCTTTATTTTGATGGGATGACCTTTGATGCATGTTTTGCTTAACTGTTAACATGTTTTGTTAACTATCATTTCGAAAATGTTCGCATGAAACTATTTGATAATCGGTCCGATTGCTTCAAACTGTTACTGGCTTATTTTTCATTGACCTATATTGGAACTAAAGCTAACCTAAACTCAGTGGCGCGACAGCCCATAGAGGGCCAAGGCCTACAGTGCCCATCTCAGTTTTCTTGAGCTCTGGGGTGCAGGAGCAGATGTTCCGGTTAGGTGGTAAGCCGAACGCGAAACCCCCAGTGTTTAGTGCCCAAACATGCTTGGTACTCATTTATCGACCCACTGAAGGGCTGATTCTACCTTGCCCGGCCCGAAGATCGAACCCAGGACCTGCGGCACGGTAGCGCTACCTCTCAGTCACCGAGTTCCTATATTGGAACTCAAAGTATATTTTGAATGCGCTTAATCTGTAGTAAGTCAGAGAAACATTTTTCTTCAGCTTATGAATCGGTAGGAAAACACAGCACAAGGCGACTGTAAAAACTAATGTGGATTTGTGTGCAGACTCCTATTTTAAAATTTTTCCTACTGAGTTAAATTACTAAGATTATTTTAAATCATTTTATTTATAATGCTTGCATAATTCCCCAAACTTTGAGGCACGGTGCACCGTCACTTCAACGTAGCGGACTGCCGTAACGAAAGGGTTAATTTAAGAGCAACAAATAATAATAAAAATTTAAAAAAGTTGGAATTGTTTTGAGCTTTATTATGTCGGTACATGTTTGTTTTGTACATGATTTCGTAGAGTTGTTCAGTACAGATATTTTTTTTTATTTCACTCCGTACCGAGAACGGGTATACGTCTAGAATATATATACATTAACTAAATAAACCAAAACGGAGGGAAGAATGCGCGGAATTTCTGCCTCTTCTACATTATTTCCCCATAATGAAAGAATTAAAAGTTTATTCCATAATTATTTGGTTCTATTTTAATGGATAAGCAATTGATCGGTATGCGGGTGTTGTACGTTTTATTTTAGCTTTATACTTTCATTTCTAATTATATTTGAGATTATTTAATACATTATTTTTAAAATTTATTTAATTCATGCTATGCCAAATAACACAACAGTAATTTGTTGGACGAAAAATTCTTAGAATAACAATAATTAAATTCTATTTTTTCACCTTGTACGAAAAACGAGTATTCAACTAGTTCCTAATATTAATTGAAAACAAATGCATGTTTGAGAATTCCAGCACTGTAAGTTTGATAAATGCTGTAGAGAATTCTAGAATCGAACAACATGCCGGCAGTCCGAACGTTTATATATAGATCTATATAATTACGAAACTTTATAATCTGTTAATCATCTTTTATCGTCAAAACTACTTAGTACATAAGAAATCAGAGTAATCTGTAAGGAAGAAAAATAATCAGGTATCAATCAACGTATGTAATCTTCTCGATAAGTTGCTTAAGAAAGATTATTGGAGGCCAGATAAGATTATCAGGATTACTCAATGGACAACAGCATTGCTAATGCGAAATTCTCAGATGAGGACAGTGATTGCATGTTCATTCTCATTACGTGAGTCAACATTTTGCTTTCAAAAGAGGTTTTTTTTTTTAATCAGTTTTGTTTGCGATATTTTAATAAAAATCATAAATTATTTGCCGACTAATTTCGACTTGGTCATATAAATAAATCAAATCTGTTTTAATTAAAATGCACGAGGAGAAAAAAAATTTTTAAGGAAAGCAAAATACTTTTTGAATGAGAGACATTTTAGATGGTTCTTAAAAACTGAACTCGTTACACATTTACTGTTACAAGCATTCTATTTAGGTTTGAAAATGGAGATTTTGCATCTAGATTTATGCATTTGAACAGTTTAACAAAGATACTGCGCACCCTCTGTCTCTTCGCAGGCTGATCAAATGATCGCCCACTGACCACAGCCAGTGATGTTTGACTTCAGTGATCTATTGGGAACAGTGTCTTACAATTAGTCTATTGTGACGATTATGAACACGCTAAAACAGTTTAAATCCTTTAAAATATTTTAGCAAAGCAAAATTTAAGTTGGAAAGCAGTGCACAACTTCAGTTGATTTGATAAGTTTTCCAGGACACTGAAAAATATAGAGGTATCCCTGACTGTGCTGTATCGCCGTTCCGTCAAACGGTCTGTAGCATGGAAGTACTGTTTTCAATCCCGCTATCTGTGCAGTCTTTCAATTGTTGCTACTTGATCTTCAACCTGGAATGGGCTTATAACCGGTTCTATATATTAAGCTCACAAGTCTGGATTTGTATGTGCGACAATAAATGAAAACAAAATTACAGATAAAGATAATGACGGTAAACTATCACCCTAAGTCAGTGTTTCCCAAAGTGTGGTACGCGTACCCCCAGGGGTACGGGAACAGTTTAGCGGGGGTACGCGTTCTTATGCGCAATATCTTGCAACAAGCGGAAATTTCAAAAACTTATTTAAAAACAAAGCTAGCCATGAAAATTATACGATTGCGTATTTTTCTATTAGCTATTTTTTGCAGAATTAACAGTTGCGATTTTTAACATTTGTGCAATTTTTTATAGTAAAAAATGCATTCATTTTTTATTAGTGGTACACAGCGTTACGAAATATTTAGAAAGGGTACACAAAAGTCATAAGTTTGGGAAGCACTGCCCAAGTAAATGCAATGGGAACTGAAATTTGAACTACTGGTATATTATTGTTTGCTGTTGTCCTCTCACACATAGTTTTTCTTATTCTGCTTACTGAACTTTGCTGCACATTTCGAAATTTTAAAATCAAATTACCGTATTATTTCTGCATTACGGTTCAGTGACTTGAAACTTTGCAAAGATAAATATGCAGTAAAATTCTAAACTTGCAGCTTTCACGAGTCCTGAAAAACAGGGCTAATCAATTCAAATTTTAAAAATCAATGTACTCCAAGTTCTTTAAGCCTTAAACTTTCTCCAAGAACTATTATAAGGAAAGAGTTATTCAATCGCATTAGCAATTACGTAAGTTTTGTGTTAAATTAGTCTAACCACGTACACTTTTAATAATAAAGCAAATATTCAGGTATTAAACTGCAACGGAAAGTATTTACCTGAAGGTTTTTCCAAAAATTAAGATTTAAAATCGAAAGCTATACATCAGAAAATTAATTCATCTAATAAAATTACGAATCTGTAGCGGTAAAAATTCAATATGGAACATTTACAGAAAATTGTGTGAAGTCCATCTTAATGCTAGTTCTTTTTCCTTTATAATACTAAGACAAAATTCTAAAGATTTAAATTTCTCCCAAAATATTTTCAATAGAAGTTTATTGAAATTTTAATTTCAAAGCTTATTAGTGTTAAAAAAATTTTAAGATAGCTAATTTATCCACACATTACAAAATGTTTTTGCAAAGTAAATAAAATATATACATCTGCAGCAAAATAAGATTCGAAACTTAGATATTATTGTGCAACATATTCAAACTTTACCTCGTAAGTCAAGCAAATGGCGCGAAGGAGACTGAATTCACGATAAATCAAACACTTGCATATTGCACAAATATAGTACGGTAGATCACTTTCTCTTCCAAAATACTACCAATTTCATAGCAAACTATAAAGTTTATCACACAAAAAACTTTTACTGGCACAGCTTGAAATTTAAAAATTATGTGCATAACTTTAAAAAAAATTTTGAACTGTCACAGGGGAAGCGCTTCATATACACAAACTAGTTTTTAAACTAAAATTACTAAAACTTCAAAATCTTTATTTTAGATAAATCAAATCTTAATGTTAAAATAATTGAAACAGTTTTGTCGTAACTAAGAAATTAAAATAAATATTATGTAGCATTGAAGTTCACTCAGCTGATCATAAAAGATGGATTTTATATTCTCATCGCTATACTTGAAAATGCAAGCAAATTAGCTTGCAATTTAAAGTAGAAAAAGAAATGCAAGTATATTTAGTTTACTTCAAATTGCAGCACCTTGTAAAAACTTAACCACTCAATACATCGAGTAAAACATTTGTATTCATCTTATTCAGGTTAAAAGAGCTTTAAATAACTAGTTAAAAATAACTCTCTCAGTGGCGCGACAGCCCATAGAGGGCCAAGGCCTACTGTGCCCATCTCAGTTTAGTTAAAAATAGCCGAAATAAAATAACTTTAGAAAGGAGAATTATAGACCTAACACCTTTTGTAAGGAGAAAAATACAATCTAGTTTTATACAAATCTCATTTTTATTAGTAAAAATTGTATATCTATATATATATACGTAAATTCAACATCTAAGTATATGATATATTGAAAAAGGAAACAAAGTTGAAATGTTTAAAAATTTTCAAAGAACTTTTAATAAAGTATTATTGTCAGCAATACATTTACAGTCATAAAAATCAAATCATATTTACAATCAAAAAGTACTGTAGTATGCAAGCATTACAAACGACTAAACTAAGTTTTTTTTGTTGCACATATTTACACAATCCATAAAAATAAAAATAGTTTACTGTTGCAGTGTATCAAGGTGGTAAACTTACGAACGCTCTCCTCGAATTCGTCGTGCCAATTGGATGTCTTTTGGCATGATGGTGACTCTTTTGGCATGTATAGCGCACAAATTTGTGTCTTCAAACAACGAAACCAAATAGGCTTCACATGCTTCTTGCAATGCCATAACGGCGGAACTCTGAAATCTTAGGTCCGTCTTACAATCTTGAGCAATCTCTCGAACCAGTCTCTGAAATGGCAACTTTCGAATTAGTAGCTCGGTGGATTTCTGATATCTGCGGATTTCACGCAAAGCAACAGTTCCTGGCCTGTAGCGATGAGGTTTCTTGACTCCACCAGTGGCGGGTGCACTTTTGCGAGCGGCTTTCGTTGCAAGCTGTTTTCTGGGTGCCTTACCACCAGTACTTTTCCTGGCAGTCTGCTTTGTACGAGCCATTTCGATAAGAATTAAAATTAATTGCTACAAGACTTCAATTTCGCTACCACGCCTGCGATAGTTATAACTATGTAATACGAATCAGGCCAGTTTATAAAGATTCAAACTAAACGGAGTTTTATTGTCTCTTTCCTGCTTCAGTAGTAAGAGGTTGTATGCTACTCGTTTACATACAACCATCCTCTGATTAACAAAGATTTTTACTTTTTTTTTTATTTATTCGCATATATATGTAAGCTTGTGCGCTTAGTTTAAATATGGCTTATAAACCCTTCTACAAAGAGCCCAAATATTGTTACAAGGGAATTCGCTTCACTCTTTAGAGCGTTTGGCGGAAGGGTGATATAGCTGAGTCAGGTGAACTCATTTCTTTTTCATGTGCTGCTTAATAAAGTGTCCGATGGTTTTTGCAAGTGAGGTTCTTGCTGATTTAAGATCCCAGACTACGACAAGGTTGTTGTTGTTAATTTACGTCGCACTGGAGCTGCACAATGGGCTATTGGCGACGGTCTTGGAAGCATCCCGGAGGATGATCCGAAGACATTCCATCACAATATTGATCCTCTGCGGAGGGGAACTACGACAAGGACTAGTCGCGAGTTAGTTTCAAGAAATGACTGCTAAAACTCACTGTAGAGAATAAATAGAATGGCACAAATAAACAGAATGGCATCCAAACTCTTAATTTGGCAAGCCTATTTGAGAAAGGTCTATGTGAACATCAGACTAAGGTTGTGTTTTGTGACAGGCAGAAAGGTAACAGGTTTATGTACTATATCCAGCGTTTACAAACAAATAACAAACAAGCACTTTAAGATATAAAGTTGGTCCTACATCGCAGTCCAGGACCTTACTCTCTCGTTCGTCCCACTCTGTACACTTAATAAAAAGTTGAACTCTCTGAAAAAGGTTTCAATTAGGTTTGGTTGCATTAGAGCTACACCATGGGAAACATCCCCGAGGATGACCCGAAGACATGCCATCACAATTTTGATCCTCTGTAGAGGGGATGGCACCCCCACTTCGGTAGCCGGATGACCTGTAAGCGAAGTCGAGCACTTTACAGTAGAACAACTCAAAGGGGATAAAAGCGAGTAGCAGAGATCCCTCCCACATCAACAGTCAACAGTAGAACAGTTTAACGAGGGCCAATACCGCACACCCGCGGTTCCTACGCAGACTGATCCTAGGGGTCACCCACCCACACACTGACCGCAGCCAGTGATGCTTGACTTCGGTGATATGCTAGGAACCGTGTCTTAACAATCAGTCCACTGCGAGACCGGCATTTACAAGAATGATGTTGTTGTTGTTGTTGTTGTTGTTAATTTACGTCGCACTAGAGCTGCACAATGGGCTATTGGCGACGGTCTGGGAAACATCCCGGAGGATGATCCGAAGACATGCCATCACAATTTTGATCCTCTGCGGAGGGGATGGCACCCCCGCTTCGGTAGCCCGACGACCTGCGCGCGAAGTCGAGCACTTTACGGTAGCACAGTTTAACGAGGACCAATACCGCACACCCTCGGTTCCTACGCAGATTGATCCAAGTGGTCACCCACCCGCACACTGACCGTAGCCAGTGATGCTTGACTTCGGTGATCTGCTGGGAACCGTGTCTTAACGATCAGTCCACTGCGGGACTACAAGAATGAAGAATATAAATATGGATTGAAATATGACAAATTTTAGCACAATACATCAATCTGCGGGTTTGATTGCTCAATACTCTTATAAGCACATCTTGAGCTTGACACAACCTCACACATACACACAAAAACCCTCAAAATCTTCGAACGAAGAACCATGGGATTGGGGGGCTCGATCTACACCTCCTAGAAGAAAAAGAGGATCCGATCCTTTTGCAGTCCGAAGGTTGTGACTCCTCTAAGGTAGTGACTTCTTTCTTATTTGCCCTCCCCCCCAGTGCTCATTTTATACCGTTCCTTCTGACTATTAAAGTGATCCGTGCGAAGGCCTTCTTTCTTCTGGAAGGTGTTGGTTCGATATTTCAGCATTAGTCTGAATGCATCTTTCTTCCTCTTTCTGTATTTTATGCTATATAGTCGTCGATTCATCATCGATTTATTATTTATAACGATATTTTAACTGCAAATTATTTCTTTATCCTTTATTTAGGGGCCTCCCTGGCCGAGCGGTATCGCCGGTCCAAACGCTTTGTTAAGCGTGGAGGTAGCGGGTTCGAATCCCGCCGTAACCCTGGATGTATTCTTTGTGATGTCTTTCTCTCAATTGTTCTATCTGTATTTTCTACTTGACAATGACTTATAAGCCTATATTGAGCACACAAGTCAGCAAATATATGTAATTTCAATAAAACCAATAAAACCAATCCTTTATTTAAAGATGCATACACACTGATCTCTATAGGATACCGAAAGATCAGTTTTTTCCGGAAGTATCTATCCATAATTATTTATTGTTATTGCTAATTTTTCGATTTCGATTATTAGTTGGATTAAATAAATATTAAACACTTAAAACTAAAAAAGTTCGTTTATTATACTACAAAAGTAGTCATATGATACCTTTTATATAACATATCATACAGATATTTAGGGTCCATTTTCCGATAATAAAACAAAAACAAAGGTTATATTTACTTTTTAATAAATATGTCAACTTATCCATTCATTTATTTATTCTTATTTTGGGACGAAAAAAATTCACTATTATTGTAGCCGGACTTCTGTTGGACTTCTTCGACCAAATCGATGCTACTATCTCTGTAAATTTCTAAAACCTTGGTCTTCCGACTCGAAAAGTCAGAAAGCGGGAGTTTTAGAAAAATAGAATAAAACTAAAAAAAAGATAAATTCGTGTCAGACAATGCTTAAAAGATATTTCTCCCAAAATGCTTTACAATCACAAAATTGCTTGCTTACAACTCCCAGGATATTGCCTCAGTGACCAGGATATTGCTCGTGTGACTGTAATGTTCTCTTCCATTTCCAAAGTTCTCTTTTCATGAGAAATGGTTATTTAATGAATCGTTTACAAGCAACAAATCGCATAAAATCCGTTTTGACGCTGACTGTTATTGGGAGGATTGGCGAAGTAACTTCAATTTTACAATTGCACAACCAAAGAAAAAAATTACATAAATAAGGTATGAAAATTTTACAATCATACCTCTTCAATGGTAATTACATATTTCAAAAATCGATTCGAAGTAGAATTTAAAATTTACCAACTAATAGAGGCTCAACAGTCCTTTTAGAAATTGTTTTCGCACTAATTAACTATCACTAAATGGAAATACTTCTGCCCAAATATTGCCAGCATTCTGTTGCTGCCCGAACTTCTTTTAGAGAATAGCTAAAATAACCCCAGTTGACGACACTGTTTTTAACATGCTTTCGTGTTTATAGCAAAAGGTATTAACTGCTTTCCGACTAGCTAGAGCTATTAATTCTCCATTGGAGCTCTTGCCAGACGGAAATGAAAGTTTTTATTTTTTCTTGGCCAATGCTAGCATAATTACCAATGTTATCAGTATCACCAAACAGAATTTATCGAATCAAAATTGCGACCATCTGAATCTCTCAAATTTTAGATAGAGTTCTGTGTTCCATATCAATGCCAGTTTTAATGGCTTCCTGAGTGGTTCAAGCAGAATTAATCTTTATATTATCAACTAAAGGAATTTATTAACAAATAAAATACGACTTATCTTCAAATGGAAGATTCGATTTTTGATTAAGGCTTTGCGCTGAATGACAAAAATTTAAATTTTTTCCTGACAACTAGAAACAGAATTTGACTTCAAATACAATTTATTGTCAAGCGAAATTTCGCTACAATTTGTCAAGCGCTAGTCAGAAAGTTATCACTTTCCGACTAGCTAGAGGGGTCAAATTCTAACAAAATTTCTGGATCTGTTTATAAGTTGTTTCTTAAATATTATGCAAAATTTATTACCAATCCGATTGAACCTCCCTGATTTTATAAAAATTTTGTATTTTCTAATATACCCACGACAGAGTTTAAGCAATTAGAAGACTTATTTTCTTGGCGAAGATTAATTCAAAACTGAATTGCAAAATTTAAATTTTTTAATCGAAATAAAACTACTACAAACTATTAGGATACTTGCATATTTCCGATATAAATTTAACTACTGCAGTTTATCACTAATACGTGCATTAAGCTTAAATATTTTGTCGCTTATTGAACAACAATTAGTACTTGAACGGATCTAGTTCCTTAACTGGAGATTTTACTAAATGGCATATTACTACTTAACGCTAAGAAAATATAAGCAAAATTCAATAAGCAAAAATATTTCAACTGTATTGGATTAAACTAATAAAGCTCGTTTTTGAAACAGTTTAAATGTTCTAGTTTTAATAAGGGCTTATTAAACAGTTCCTTAAACAAAACATTTTACATTCATTTTAATGAAAAGTGTCAATTTCAAGCACGCTGAACTTAAATATTAAATTATTCCGCTTAAAAATTAGATTAATACTAAAAATATGTCTACAAAATTAGTCTATACTAAGATTAGATTTAAAATTAGAAAAAGATGAAACAATTAGTAAATATTACAATTTTAGAAAATCCCCGAACCTAGAAAATACCAAGCAAAAACTACAAGCTTATTTATGAAAAGTTCTTAGTAATCGTACTAATTATGAAAGATTCATGGAGCAGCTAACAATTTTGAAATAACCAAATAAGTAATTGGGCTTTGAAAACTGCTTTCAAATAAATTTAAGGAATGTTTAAAAAAGAACAGGTTTTAAAAAAAGTAAACAGACTAAACCCTGTTAATCAAAAATAAATACGGAACTTTTCGGTTAACCGGGCACAAGAAAATTCAGCTATTTTCTTTTTTAAGCAAAAAAAATTTAAAAAGTTACGGGAGGTCTGCATTTTTTGGTAACATTCCGCTTGCACCAGACTAACCGATAGGTATACCAAAAATGCATGAAGATATTGTTTTATATTGTTAGCTTAAATGTCAGTTTAGTTTATTAGAAGATTAGACTAAATGCTTCGCTTTTTGCCATTAAATTAAGATTAGATAACACTACATTTTTACCTCTGTACTGCTGATGACATTAAATATTTCGGTTCAGATTATTACAGATTTTTGTAAATTAGTTGCGTATCTAAATTTGATGCTCGTAACGGGTACTGTTACTTCTTAATACAAACTTAATAAAATTTCCAAACACAATTACGAAAGAAAGTTTAAATACATTAAAAACAATCACCGTAATAAACAAGCTTTTAATAAGATGTTATTTTCTTAATGTGCACAATTCTAAAAGCAAAATGCGCTTTTGGAGTATAAAAAGTCAAAGCTAAAAGTTCATGCAGGCCATTTTTGTATAACACTAAAAAAATAGTTCATAACAGTGTATTATAATAACATAGGATGTTAAGTGTAGCATAGAATTTACAAACGCTCTCGGCGAATTCGCATTGCCAATTGGATATCCTTTGGCATGATGGTGACTCTTTTGGCATGTATGGCGCACAAATTAGTGTCTTCAAATACTGAAACCAAGTAAGCTTCGGCTGCTTCTTGTAAAGCCAGAATTGCGGTAGTTTGAAATCTCAAGTCTGCCTTATAATCTTGGGCGACCTCTCGAACCAACCTTTGAAATGGCAATTTTCGAATCAACAGTTCGGTGGTTTTTTGATATCTACGTATTTCACGTAGAGCCACTGTTCCTGGCCTGTAGCGATGGGGTTTTTTAACTCCTCCAGTGGCGGGTGCACTTTTACGAGCCACTTTTGTCAGGATTTGTTTCTTCGGCGTTTTACCTCCAGTACTTTTTCGGGCTGTCTGCTTTGTACGAGCCATCTCACTAAAACTCAAATGTTCACAGGTATATAAAACTTTTAATGAATTAAAGTATGCAGACTGGCACCTAATGTAGGTCGTGGTTGGTAAAGGATCTTTGTCACTTGTTTATATCCTCTCTTATATAAAAAGGAATGAAACTAAGAGCAGGCACTTTTATAATCGTTGTAACTTGTAAATAAGGATCCCAATCTTTCAGCACGACACCTCAGGCAGCAAATTGTAGCCCTATTTCCATAAATAAGTATCGAATAAAACAAAGTTTTGATGTTTCCTTCCTGCTCCAGTTTTTTTTAATTACAAATGTATGAGCACGTTTATGTGCTAGTTCTGTCCCCGCAGTGGGCTGATCGTAAAGACACGGTTCTCGGTTAAACACCGAAGTCAAGCATCACCGGCTGCGGGTCAGTAAGCAGGTGGGTGACCACTTTGATCAGTCTGCTTAGGGACTGAAAGTTCGCAGTATCGATCCTTAAATTGTTCTTCCGTAACGTGCTCGATTTAATGCGCAGGTCGTCGGACTACCAAAGCAGCGGAATCATTCCCTTTGCAACGGATCAAAATTGCGAAGGCATGTCTTCGGATCATCTTCAGGACCGTCGCCAATAGCCAATTATGCAATTCTAGTGCGACGTGACTAAAGTACCTATCTACCATGTGCTCATTTCGAAGTACGGCTTATAAGCCCTTGTTAAGGTGAAGATTAGACAGCACAGTTAGAGAAAGTTGTTGTTGTTGTAGTTCATTTACGTCGCACTAGAGCTGCACAATGGGCTATTGGCGACGCTCTGGGAAACATCCCTGAGGATGATCTGAAGACATGCCATCGCAATTTTGATCCTCTGCAGAGGGGATGGCGACCCCTCTTCGGTAGCCCGACGGCCTACACGCGAAGTCGAGCACTTTATGGTAGAACAGTTTAACGAGGACCAATACCGCACACCCTCGGTCCCTACCGCAGACTGATCCAAGTGGTCACCCACCCGCACACTGACCACAGCCAGTGATGCTTGACTTCGGTAATCTGCTGGGAGCCGTGTCTTAACGATCAGTCCACTGCGGGACGTTAGAGAAAGACATCATAAAGATACTTCTAGAGTTTCGGTGGGATTCGAATCCACGATCTAAACGCTTCTCGTTTGGTGAAACGGTGAGACCACTCGGTCAGGAGGACCCTTTCGGTTCAGTCCTATATTTGAGTAAGATGGAGTGGCCAAGAGACTAAAATCCGATAAAATGTGACAGAGGTCACAGATGTTTGCTTTTCTCTGAAGCCAATGAAAGACTTACAATAAGTTTACTAAATATGATTTATTAACTCTATTAGGGACCTCCGTGTGGAATATGGACGTAGCGGGTACGATTCCCGCTCTAATTCTGGATCTATCTTTGTGATATCCGTCTGCAAATATGCCATCTGTTCTTCAATAAGACAAAGGCTGCCGTTTTAGAAAGTAACCCTGCATTTATGAATAAGATGTGAGCTTTCATCACATTTATTTTACGCTACTTAAAATTCTTATCAGACGGGAGATGAAAACAAGTTTCATTTATCCTACTACTCTTAAGCTTCGTAGATGAACAAATAATTAACGGAAAAAGCATTCCCGCAACAGTTCGTTATGGGCCTAGGGTGTCATTAAGGTTAAGATTTTACAAATGTGTGACCAACGGCATGATTGTGACAATGCGCACGAAGCCTCTTTTACTTCTCGGACAAGCTGGTAAACATAGTTGCATAGTTGTGAAGCTGGGTGAGATTTACAACCACCTCTGAGGATCGAGCCTCAGTGACATCTCAGTGCCTTTAACCGCTGAGCCATCAAGGCTCTGTAATTAATTTAGCTATTGTGCATTTGGAAATGAGATACATGCCTTACTTCGTACATAGATTATTAAAATTTTGAATTAATCTTTGTAAATAGATGCTGACTTTAGAAAAGTTAGTAACGGAAGAAAAAAATCGACTTGAACGCAGAGCGTCCAGATGATAAGAAAAATGGTACCAACTAGACCCCTACGCCAATGAACAGAAGAAAAACTTAATTACAGTTGTATGATGTTGAAATTTTTAATTATTTTTTCCCCTCAGTATCAGGTGAACCGGGTTCAAACCCCAGAGATGGCTGGTCGATACGAATTCCGCACCTGGAGAGCACCGACCACAGTGCTAACTTAAAATATCCTCCATGGATCATGGGTTAGAGTCACCTTGTCGTCAGACTAACCGTGGAAGATTATCTTGGTTTTCCTCTTCACATAGCGCAAATGCATTTTAGTTCTATAGAAAAGTCCCCCACGAAGGCAAATTCCGCCCAATACTTGATCAAGGAGTTCCCTTGTCTTTTGGATTGGGTTCAAAATACGAGGCTATGGAGTTGAACATTAGTAGTATTGAGCCCAAATTTGGGTTGGTTGTTCAACGACGATTTTAAAATAAAATGAAATGTATATCTAATCCGGTTTCTCAAACAGATCACAGCAAAGCGGTACTTTTCTATCGTATTCCGTTTGTCTTTATTCGGGTTTTTTTTTTAAATCGTCGGTCGTTTTTTGGAGCACTCAGTACCTATCTCCAGAGATAGAGAGAGAGTGCATAGGATGTAGTCGAGAGCATATATGGCAGTACTTTTACTTTCGTTACTTGTACCGCCGGTACAAGTAAAAAGTACGTACTTTTACTTGTACTTCGTTACTTTTTAAATTTAGTACTTTTACTTGTACTTTCATTACTTTTTTAGGGAAAACGTACAAGTATTTGTAACGGAAATGCCGAATGAAATCGTTACTTTTTTCTAAAACTCGGTAAGCTTTCCAAAAAAAAAATTTAATTTAAAAAAATTATTATGTTTTTTTAATTTATAAAATTAATGTGCAATATATATGCATTCACAGCTAACTTCGTGTTTAATTACCTTGACCTCCCGTGGAGCGCTTATTCAGCGTGGATAAGCACGTTCTGAGAAATTCTCGCAGCAGACTCAGTGACACCACTTTCGAAATGCAATTATTTTGCAAAATGAATAAAAATATTAATTAGCAAGTTATTTCCATTTATTTTCGAGTTTTATGCATTTACTTAATACATTGTAAATAAAAATTGTTGGATTTTGTAATTAAGTTTTTTAATTTTCTTTTTGAACTCACTAATAATACATTAATGACTTAACACATTTTTTTACTAAATACATTTTTACCTAGTAAATTTTTTACTAAAATTATGTTTATGCCCGACCTTATCAAACAAAGCCCAGTCAAATCTCTAAGAACTTCAGAACTATTTGTGCTATAGAAAACTATTATAATTACTATTTTAACTCTTGAAAACTCGAAGGTATTAATTTAGCCGCTGATACTAAAATTGGTTTACAAATTTTAATTATTCCGTTAGGCAGAAATGTTCGGTAAATGATTTTCTTGCATGACTTCAGCATTGCTACAAATAAAACTGAAGACTGTTCTGTTTCAACTTATACTGCACATTCAATTATTTTTTACTAGCTCAAAGATCACAAAGCTATCTGAAACCCCGTGTTTGCTTTGTTTATGTTTGTGCTTTTAAAACGCGTTTCTATAGAGTCAAACAATTTTAAATTAATGGTAATTTAAATAAATAAAAATGATAAACTAAAAATTAAAATCAATAGATAAAATTTCGTTTTCATGCAAATCCATAAAAAGTTTGATATTAAAATTATATTTTATTTTAAAATTATATTATACGATTATATTATAAAATTATATTATAATATTCCGAATTTAAAAATAAATTAATGTTCATAACTTTCAAAATTAAAAATAATTAAATAAATAACAACAATTTTTCAAAAACATTAAAGAACATAAGAATATTATTCAATAAAATTTTAGGTTACTTTTGAATTTTCGGTTTCCTAGAAATGTACTTTTAAATCGTTACTTTTTTTGTTCAGTACTTGTACTTTTACTTGTACTTTTTACTCGTTACTTTTTAAAATAAGAACTTTTTACTTTTTACTCGTTACTTTTTTTAAAAATACTTGTACTTTTACTCGTTACTTTTTAAAAGTAACGTTGCCATATATGGTCGAGAGTAAATTTTTCTGACCATTTTAAACAAAATAATAAAAAATAATAAATATTTACTAAAGGTTATTTTTTTATGGAATTATCTTAGGATAAACGAATTTTATAATTGTGAACAAAAAGTATTTCAATTCGCTTAAAAAGTTCTCGAGATGTAGCGAAATACGCAAAAAATAAAAATGGCATTGAGGAGTCCAAACTTTGGAGCTCCCTCCTGCCCAATTTATTGGCCACATCTTTTCCAGATTGAGGATATCCCCTATATTTTGGGGGTTATAGAAAACCGAATCCACCGAAGAAACGGTATGTTTATTCAGAGAAAATGCGTTTTTTAGTCTGATTTCTTAACTTAAAATATAGCCAGTACTTACTAAAATTAACATATTTTAGGTAACCCCCTCAAACCATGAAGACTGAGTCCTAGAGCGTGAAGATCCGATTATTTGCTCAAAAGTTATTTAGGGGATTTGGTTTTTTTTTATGCTACCACTTTTTGCCCTTTGATTATTAAGCATTCCTTCCAATCTACTCATATATGCCCTCATAATTCAAATGGATTCGTTAGCATAAAATTGTTCAGTATTATGTAGGAAGCAAGCCGACTTGTCTGTATGGTGGTCAGGGAGCTAAGCTCATGTGAGAAAGGTCCCGGTTTCAAATCCCAGTCAGAGTCATGGATGTTTCTTCCTTCTTCTCTCTGTACTATCTGTTCTTTTTGTGGAGGTAACATTGATCCATCTAATATGGTGCCCCTGAAAGAGTGGTCAACACATACGTCCTTCTGCTGCCCAAATGACGATGTATCATATGAATGGGCATCTGAAAAAATATAAAAAGTAAAAGATTTTACGTATCACGTAAAATTAAAACAAGGAAGTAGATTGAAAAACAACTATAAGTGTGTGATAAAAAATACATAAATACAGTTAGTTTCATTTTAATTAATTTTCACCAACTCTTCCGGAGTTCAAGAAAATTTTATTATTTTACTTAAAGTTGTAGCAAAATCTATGCTTTTACATATGATTCTTAGGTTATAACCATTGCACATAAATAATTCCAGTATATATTGATAACCATAAAATTTCAATCATTGGTTTACAGTTTACACAATCGGAAAACTATATATATATATATATATATATATATATATATATATATATATATATATATATATATATATATATATATATATATATATATATTGTTTACCATTGTCTATCTATTTGTCAGTTCATAAAAATTACAAAAATTCTTCCACAAAAAGCATAAAAAATTGGCAGCTTTGAGTTACGTATGACATTAAACTCCTGATAAACCTTTAATTCAAGAACTGGTCTTAAACGGGTGATACTGTCGGCTTATCTCAATAATTTATATTTAATCAAATACTTTACTATTTTGTATACATCTCTGTCAGATTTTAGTGAAATCTTAGCCAACGCTGATATTGGTCAAGTAAGTTGATAAGATGTATTTCTTGATAGATGAGATTTCTTTGGCGTGATGTTTTCTTTCCTTTTTTTAAACAAGGAAGGCTGGTATTTAGATAAATTGCAAGATATTTGATGCAAAGCATTTGAGTAAAACTGTTGCATAGATCGAACTCCAGGGATTTTCATTAAACATAATGGTAAGTGATACTAAATAACTAATTTTGCATTTTATCTTGGAATTTTTTTATTCGTTTCAAATAAATTTATATTATGTTTACTATAAATATTTATCATTTATATACCATAACCTTATAACCCGTTATCTAATGAACGGAACTTTTTCCAAAAAAAATCTTATAATTTTTGACGGAATTCTTTTTTGTTATTTTCTTCCTTTGCATTATTTGACTGATTGCAACAGAAAGAGGAAAAAAATTATAATCCCTTTAAATTTTTCGATTTTTTTTTCTCTCGAAACTGGAAACAATGCAATTATATTTTCAATAGACGGGTGAACGGCTTATTGTCGAATCTAGAAGAGAAATAATTTGTTCTTTTTTTTCCTGCAGATATTTTGCTACATCGATATAAATAAAACATCTTCTTTCTTTATTACATTACTATTTAATTCATTTATTGATACCGATGCATGTATACTGGCACGTGTGCTATATTACATTACTATATTTGCAAAAATGATCACACAAAACATTGTAAATCCCAATGCATCATAGGAACCTTTCATCTTCTTTGATATTTTTTTTTATCGTCTGATTAAATTTTAAATACAGTTTGATTTCGTTCTCTATGGCTTGGTTATCTTAAGTAAATTAAATCCTTCAGGATTTGATTGCACGTGAAGGAAAATTCTTACTTCAAGGTCCACGGTATCACATATGAAACGAGATTTTTCTGTTTCTAGCAACACAAGATCGCACACAGACGTGATCTCAATTATATCTCGTAAACGTGTACTCTCGAAGCATACGGACCTTGTGCCATTTTCGAAACTATATTTAACTTGATGTAGCACATTTTTACAACTCATATTCCTTTTGTAAACTAGAAATAAAAGTATTGCCATTTTTGTATCCATTTAAAGTATGATTTTTCTCCTTGAACTGAAATAGAAAAAAAACGCGCAAATCAAGAAGAAAAAAAATCTAAATCAATTTTATTTTTTTTAAAAAAAAAATGGAAAGGAAATGGAAAGTTTTGATTTTTAAAATTCTACTAAGGCTAGAATCGTAGTAGAAAATATTTTTCGTCCAGAAGAATTGTTACTTCCGTATAGTTTTAGTTATTAAAACAAATACTTGTATTATATTTAACTAAAATTAAACTTTCAGAAAATATCATACAAAAACATATTGCAATATTTTTTTTATATATAAAATTGTCTGTTATCTCATTTACCTACTCCTAGTTACAGTGTAATGTCTTTGTTTAATGTCATTTATATTTTAAAATTCATAATTCAACACTTATTTTATTTGTAGAGAAACCATGAAAACCTCCCATGGTTAGCTCAGCAAAAATCGGGTTATAACACGTGATCTTTCCTTCACTGGTGTTATTTTGCGTCAGAAATGCGTTCGATCTAGGCAGATGTTTGAGTATACTATTTTTAAATTTCTGAATTTTTATTTCTGAGCATTGAAGTCCAGTCGATGCACAAAGGGTTACATCAGATTATACTTTAATACTGCATTCAAAAGCTTAATTTCTGCAACAACAACAGAAAAAGATAGCAAAGTGAACATGTAGAGGAAAAAATCATCCCTGTTTTGCTTCACTAACAAAAGAGGGACACGGTTTAAGAAATTTAATTCGTGATAAGATTTAAGCAGGCCACACACTGAAGAGGCATACGAGAGGCAGATTTCTATACATTTGCATTAAGTTGCGCATATCACCTCTGCTTATCCTTATGAAAAAGTATAGGAATTCGCCACCTTCACGCTTCTTTCTTACCTCTTGTTTCCTCAGTGTATGGTCTACCATAGTAAAATAATGTGTATTCACCCTTTAACATAATGGAACATACTGGTTAGCCAATTCCGAGAAAGTACAGCTTATTCTTTTGCTGATATAAGCTCTGGCCAACGACGCAATAGCCTAGGTGTTGACATCCTTATTTGCTGTGGTGACGCTCGGCGTTTAATTTTCATTGGAGGTTACTCCCTTAATTATGATATAGTTTTCCTTTTTATAAAACCTACACTCACAAATAATAAGAATTTAAATCTAAATAATTTTGCCTGATCTGGTAATAATATTTTTCATCTAATTCTAATATTCCAATATAATAATTTTAGATATTAGATATTACCTATATAGTTCCAATACTAATCCAATCTTTCAAATATTAATAATCTATTTATAATATTTATGGTCCATTAACATTTTCTAATAATATCTATTGATAATATTTACATTTATTATTAAGATTAAATTCATCTATTAATCATATTTTGTTTCATCCAATTATAATATTATTCCAATAGATAAATAACACATAATTCAATACTAACATAATCTTCCAAATATTAATAAGATGCATAATAAAGATTTCAATAAATAGTGCTTACACTGAAATGGAATATTTATAACATTGGAGTAGAATGGATAAAAGGAATATTTTAACACTTTCAATAATATTTATTACAAACACGAAGCAGGAAAATTTTATTTATAACTATAATTCATACACTCATTATCATTTTAAATTTGAGAGATTTCATTAATACTCTAATTTAATTATCAAATAATATTTAGTCCCGCAGTGGACTGATCGTTAAGACACGGTTCTCAGCAGATCACCGAAGTCAAGCATCACTGGCTACGGTCAGTGTGCGGGTGGGTGACCACTTGGATCAGTCTGCGTAGGGACCGAGGGTGTGCGGTATTGGTCCTCGTTAAACTGTGCTACCGTAAAGTGCTCGACTTCGCGCGCAGGTCGTCGGGCTACCGAAGCAAGGGTGCCATCCCCTCCGCAGAGGATCAAAATTGTGATGGCATGTCTTCGGATCATCCTCCGGGATGTTTCCCAGACCGTCGCCAATAGCCCATTGTGCAGCTCTAGTGCGACGTAAATTAACAAAACATAACAACAACAAATAATATTTAAAACTAACAAATTTATGAATAAAATAAAGCCATTTAATTTTGAATTAATATTTGTAAATGATGCTGACTTTAAAATAGTTAGTAATGGAAGAAAGAAAGACAGACTTGAGCACAGAGCGTTCAGACGATAAGAAAAAATGGTACCAACTAGACCCCTACGCGAATGAACAGAAGAAAAACTTAACTACAGTTACATGATGTCGAAATTTTTTATTACTTTTTTTCCCTCTAAATCAGGTGAACCGGGTTCAAATCCCAGCGATGGCTGGTCGATTCCACACCCGGAGCACACCGACCACAGTGCTAACTTAAAATATCCTCAGTGGATCATGGGTTAGAGTCGCCTTGCCGTCAGACAAACCGTGGAATGTTATCGTGGTTTTCCTCATCATGCAACGCAATTGCGGGTCAGTTCCATCAAGAAGTCCTCCACGAAGGCAAATTTCTCCCAATACTTGATCCAGGAATTCCCTTGTCTTCTGGAATGGGTTCAAAATTAAAAGGCTACGGAGTTGAACACTGGTAGTCGTAAACCCAAAATTTGGGGCGGTTGTCCAACGCCGGTTATAAAATAAAATATAAAACTAAATTACTTTTTTTTTCGGAATCAGCATAACAGTACACTATAACTTTAAAAGGTTGAACACCTTTAAGGTTATACACGAATTCTTACTCTCGGAACGAATTTTCAAACTCGTGAGATTGATTTTTGCAAATTGAAACTATTAGTTGAATTCTATTACATGTGAATATTTTTTTAATCTAACCTATTTTATTTTTCAGACGACCTATACAGACAAAGGGCCAAAGGTAAGTTATTAAAATATCATTTTAATTAGAATGATTATTAGAAACTAGTTTTATTAAATGGATCTTAATAGTCATTTAATATCTTGCTGCTAACTGTGAACAATTTTAGAAGTCTGTGCAACGTTGTAAGTTGTTTTTACCTTCATGATTTTTTTATACCAATTTAAAAAAACTCACGAATTTTGCTCATCCAATACTAAATTCAGCCATCATTGACTATTGTTTTATGTTAATATACCTATGCTAACTATGGACAATATTAATTGTCTATCCAGAGTTGCAAATTGTTTTTACCTTTAGATTTCTGCAACAGACGGTGTTAAAGAACGCGTGAATTACGCTCGTCCAATACTAAATTTAGCAAGTGTTTATTTTTTTGTATTAAAACGTGAGGAATTATTTTAAGAAAAGCCTTTTTAAACCTTTAATTTTGAATAATAATCAAAATCAGTATTGTATTAATAGCAAAGAATAATATTAACAAAAGTTGATTAATAAATATTTCTGATAAATACCGTTAAATAAGGAATAAATAAATTATTATGGTATTTGCCTTTATTGTTTATTCATTTCTCGCTGATGACAGCCAAAGATATGTTTTTGACGTGAAATTTTTTATCTAATAAAGATGCTCAAAAACTTAAAACGGCCATTGGGTATACTATAGCCTACGTCACAGGTCGTGTTATTCCTACTAAATTTAACTAGTATACAGCATTTTCTGCGAACTTGATTTCTAGCAACAAGTAAACATTAAACGAAGTGTGTTGTTATAAGTCGCTACTCGTCAGGTTGAAAATGTATTAGTCTAGTACCTTTTGAAATAATTTATTTTGTTGTTTTATCTAAGTTTATGAATTTAGTAAACATATTTAAAACTCAGCTTATTAATTAAACTAAAAGGTAAATATTATTCCTAGTAAAATTTTCGGAGTGGAAGTAGTTGTGTTTTTTTTTCATATTATACCCAATTGTCTTTTTATAATGCGAAAATATATATCTAAGTTTAGTTTGTTATTGTTCCAGCCTGATAAAGGAAGGTTCTTACACTTTGACCATCTTACTTTTTGGGTTGGAAATGCAAAACAGGTAAATATTATAATTTATTTTTAATCAAAATTTATTCTAAAGAATACTTTTATGAAAATTTGTAGTTTGTTAGTTTTAGACTAATTCTGAAATATTACACAAAAATTATTTTAGAGTTAAAATACTTAACGTGCTTGCACCAGACGGTTTTTCAAGGAAGTTCAAAGCTGCTTTATTTGTAAAAGATAAGGAACTGGAAGTAAAACATGCTGCCTTAACTTTTTTCGGAAAAAATAAATTATCTGCGACTTAAAAAACTTAATAAATATTGTAATTAGGACAATGATACACACAAATGATACATATTTCACAAATGATACACTACTAGAACTGCTATTGGAATTCAGATGTAACTAATTCCTCTAGAAAAAGAGGTACAGAAGGAATCGCTCTTCCTACCAATGCTACTTGTTCTTGTTACCTTTCTGATTACTATTTGTTGCTATCTTTTACCAATAAATAGTAGCTTTTCAAATAGGACGTAGAAGTAACCGGTCAGTTAGGTATTATTTACGGTTTTTAAAATTTTAATATTTCTCCCATAAATTATCAAAGTCGCCGACCGGCCTGTATAGGGGTCAGGGAACTGGCCTTGCACCAGAAAGGTTCTGGGTTCGAATCCCGGGCAAGGCATGGATGTTCTTTCATTCTTTGTACTATCTGTCCTTACTGTTGGAGCAACGTTGGCCCACCTAACATGGTGCCCCTGAAAAAGAGACTAACAAATCTGTCCTTTAGATGCCTGGATGACGTAAAGTCATTCCCCAGGCAAGCATTGGGAAAAAAATTTATCAAAGTTTCGTAAAATTTTATTGAAACCTACAATATAAGCTGGAAATAAACAAATTACGTACATAAAATCTGTTATATTATAATAATTGATTTTTGCATAAGAAAAGCTTAAGACTTCGCATTTTCATGTTTTTGTAAAACCAAATGGAAGAAGGGATATAAAGATAAGCTATCATTTTGGAAACTGGTGAGCTATATGCTCAATATTTCCAAAAATGTTAATCTGTATAAATATTTCTCTTATGTGGCACCATAAACTCGGGTATCTCTCAATCAATTGGCAACATGATTATTATTATTCATTTTGTTTGGCTGTCTTATGTAGCAATTTAAGTAATGTTGAAGTGATAAGCATTTAATTAAAATACTTTTGTATTTTTATAGAAATTAAAACTTAGTTACAAACTAATTATTTAGATTCATTTTTGATCCTTTCTAAAATGGAAGTAGAAATTTCGAATTTAAATGGTGCTATGGTGCCGCATACTTTCATACCAATTATTGGTGACGGAACTTACCTTTTTCGAGCAATAACATATATATTATACGATACTCAAGTGACTCGAGAGGTACACGAGGAAGTAGTACAGCGTACAAAGGAGTATTGGGCTGAGTTTTCTATTCTATCTCACGACAGAGGTGGAAATAATTTTGTTACTTCTGCTGCCTACTATGCTAAAATATTCCAAACTCATACTTATGTTTGTGTGGTTTAATGACTGTTGGAACGATTTTAAATTATTACTAAAATTCGATGCATAAAGAACTTAGACAATATCGCGGACATATATTGAAAATAGTTAAAATTGAAATAAAAGTACTTCCGCGAGGGCAACAGCTAAACGATGAAAAAAATTTAGTTAATATATTGTTTGAAACTAATTAAGGTGTTATGATTGGAAGAGAGGTTGAGGAATTAGAGATATTTAAACACAGTTGTGCTGTGCATATAAACTTAAAGGCTTCATTACTATTACGGTTTATATGTTATACAAGATAATTCTCAAATGTGACCAAGCTGGTAGCCAAAGGCAACTAGTATTACGCAATTCTCTTGTTTTTTTAGCGCATTCTTACTTTTTTTCTTTTTAATTTTCGACGTAATCACTTTTTCCAAAAAGATGCTTTTTAACCTCACGACAAACTGTTGCGTTTACGCAACGTTAGAGGAGAATGGGTTAAATATATATATATACTGTACTCTTAGCTAACTAAATCTCATAACTAAAATATATGTTATTTGTTAATCCCTTGATTATCATAATATTAATGTTTCACTTTTTTATAGGCTGCTTCGTACTACTGTTCTAAAATGGGATTCGAACAATTAGCATACAAAGGATTAGAAACAGGATCCCGTGAAGTTGCTGCTCATGTTGTGAAACAAAATAAAATAATTTTTGTGTTTATTTCTCCATATAACCCAGGAAATCGAGGTAACGTTTGCTTGAAATTGATTTCATAATTTATAAATATTTGAAATAATTGTTATTATATTTTTGACCAAGATTTTTGCCTTACCGTATGTTTAAATTTCGACTTGATCATTTTTTCGCTTACTTTAGATCTGAATTTGTTAAAAATTTTACATAAAAGGAAATATTAAGTTCTATATGATGTAAATTCATTAAAATAATGCTGATGATTCTATTTTTTTAGAAATGGGGGATCATTTGGTGAAACATGGTGATGGAGTAAAAGACATAGCGTTTTCTGTTGAAGATTTAGATGCAATAGTGAAGGTTAGCTATAAATATTCACTTTAAAAACATTTTTAGTTATTCTAATTACTAGATTAAAGAAAAAAGAATATTAATTTTTAATTGATATAATTTTAGCGCTGCAAACTTCGTGGTGGAGAATTAGTTCGAGATATCTGGGAAGAAACAGATGAAGGCGGAACCGTACGATTTGCTACCGTAAAGACAGTGAGTATTTAAATATAATTGAAGAACTTGGAGGGGGGGGGGATTTAATAATAAGCCATATATCCATAATCGTTCACGAGCGAAAATTCTGGGAAAAAATTTAACGATTTCCACGTAGGCAATATGCAACATGGGTTAAAGTTTCTGTGTATTATCCTGTTATCTAGTGGAAATTTCAAAAATATGTAAAATACCTATTTTAAAACAATACTTAGATTCTTATTTGATTGTTTTTAAAATTTCTACTAAGAGACTTTGCTTAAAAATTATCCGACAATTTAGAATAATTATCAAGCCTTTTGTCGCAAGCTGTTGTCCTTCAATTCTGAGAATTTAAAAAATAAAAAGATAGATTTTATAATTTAAATAAGAATTTTTGAGGGAAAAAAAACAACAACAAAGAATTGTATTGAAATATAAGTGTTGCACCTGCATTAATTTCTTTATTCAGTGTCAACATTTAAGTCCGGATGCATTTAATTAGTGTTTAAACTACAACCAGTATTAGCTGTAAAAAAATTTCCAAAAAGACTACGAACAGTTTAAAGAGATCAATTTAAAAACTCCTAGTATTTAAATGCGGAATCATTATTTTTGACTCTCAAACTGTAAAATGCATGAGAAAAAATCAGTTAAAAAGTAACACAGCAAATTCAAAGAGATACAAAGCAAATTCAAGAGAAGATACGCATACCGCATGCGTTTTAGAGGGCTTTTTCTAGAAGATAAATGTCCTGAAATATGGTACAGAACAATAACGAAATCAGCTATTGGACAGGTATAGTTTGTCTAAAGTAAGAACCCCCCTAACCATTCGCCTGGACCAGTGGCGGTGAGTATGGTAACGAGGTATAACTATTATTTCAAGTAGGGGAATGGGGTCACTCTTTAGAACAGGTTTTGGCTCAGATCGGTGAGAGAAATGGAATCTTTTTCTTCGGTCTACTGTATTAGTCCTAGAGTGAAAAGCTACCCCTCCTGAAACGCACTATTCTTGTTTCCATGGCAGCAGACGGCCTCAGACTTTGTGGCGGGGGAAGTTCTTACCATAGACAAACTATATTGAGTTTCAGATTTTTGCCTCAGACATTGTTTATATAGCACTTTCTCAAACCAAGGTTTTTCATGCTCCATAACTTTTTCAATTTTTTAAACTGATTTGAATAAATATTTATCCATCATACTCAGCATTTTTTTTTTTTAAATTTCGTTTATAAGGTTCGATGAATTAAGTGATAAACTTAAACTTTAGACTGATCTTACTCTTCTTTGACAGTTTGGAGATACCACTCATACATTTGCTGATAGATCAAAATATAATGGACTTTTCCTACCAGGTTACAAACAACCACTGCTGAAAGATAAGAGTCTTCTTAAATTGTAAGTAATTATTCAATACATATGTTAATTCAATTTAAAATAGAGTAAAATAAAGGAAATTTATGTTGATTTTTAGAACTTAAAAAATAATAATAAATTTAGCAAATATAAAGTTCGAGTAAATGTTAAGCTTAAATCCGATTTTATTAACAGAAATTTGTTATGATAAAGCTTGTTATGTTTGAGATGATTTAAAAAAAAACTAGAGGGGAGAATTATGTTAGACTCGTGATAAAAAAGTAGCCGATAGAATCTCTATTTGTAAATGCAGAAACTTGTTATGGTAAAATTTTCGACATAATTTTAAAATCTAAGTACTATTGTGGTCAGTTACGTAAACTTATCGTCATAAAATATGTTATTATACATTTACATAATATAAATTATTTAAAATATGACTGAACAAATAAATAATCCGCATGCGTAGTAGATCAAATCCTACTTAATTAATTCGTAAGAACTGTTGTTGTCGTCGGCCATTAAGGCAGACGGGAGCGATTGTTATTTTCCAGTGCTGCCATCTATGGACGAGAATTCGACTTCAGCCACACCCATACATTACACCCGTTTTATAGGGTGGAATTTTTAAGAACAAGAAAAATTACTTAAAGATTTTATAATCCCACAAGAAATTTTTGATTATTTGTAAACATATGCTCAATTGCATAAAACTAGAACATGATCTTAATAATCTGAAAATTGTAAAACTTTACAGTTTAACAATTATTAATAAATTCTTGAATATTTCAGATACATTTAGGTTTTTGTCATACTTTATAACAACTTTGTTTTTAGGCCTATCACAGGATTGGATTTTGTCGACCACTGTGTTGGAAATCAACCAAATGATGAGATGGTACCAGTATCTGATTGGTAATTGAATTTTCACACTAGTTCTTTAGTTACTTTGGACATTTAAATTAACATAAACATTTAAATTAACATAAAAATTGAAAAGGTAATGAATGTTCTTTAATATATAATACTTTAAATCGATCATTTTAAACAAATTTTCTGAGAATGAGAAATTTTTGAGAAATGTTTTATAAACATTTATTTAAATATTAACTAATGTATACGTAGTATTGAGCTTTTATAACTCTTTACTCACCAAACGCAATAAAACATTAATACACACTTTAAAAAAAATATTAAATAAAATAATACATTTTCTTACTTTCACTGAATAAAATGAATACGAGACGATTGGAAGAGAAAATTTTAGAATTCATGTAAGTGATAGCTACTTCTTATCTAGCAATGTCGTGGGTATGAAAAGATCAAAAATGAAATCCAAAATAGGAACTAAAGTCAAAAATACTGTTGAAACCCACAAACCACTCTTTCATTTTTCTATACTTATAATGCATTGTTCATCCTCTTGGATTACTATTCGCACCAATCTGGTCTGTGCGAGTCGGAAGCAGAATTCGTATAGATCAGTAATAGTCAGTCATTCGAACCTAGGTCACCTTAATGAGAGGCAAGGGCTCTATCCCCTGATCCATCGTAACTCACAGAGAAATTTCATTTTGTCGTGAGCAGCCGACCAATTCTGATTTTTACGACTATTAAAGTACTTCGTAGCCTTGTAATTTCGAACCCAATCCAGAAGACAAGGGCATTGGGACAAGATAGAAGTTTGTTCCAATCCTTGATCAGGCATTGGGACAAACTAGTCTTCGTGGAGAACTTTTTGATTGAACTAATCCGCATTTGCGTTATATGGAGAGAAAAAACACGAAAACATGCCACGGTTATCCCGGTGACAAGGGGATTCTAACCTATCATCCGTCTATCAATGCTGAAGTATCTCTCGCCGCGCCGATCCTCCAACGTCACTCTAGTGACGTCACTTTGGCGCAAAGCTCGCACTTTTACTTCAAGAGCGGAGAGTTTGGCCTTACTAGCTCTAAGTAATATTGGATCATTTCTTTTTGCGAGATATTCTAAGACATTTGTTATTTTCTTTAATGACTTTCCTCAGTTTTTGCAGTGAATTTACAAGAATTTAAAACTATTATCGAAATGCCAGTTTGCGCGATTGCAACTTGCAAAAATTCTGATACAAAAACAAAAGGAAAAAGTATAATTTTTCGCGTGTTCCCTAAAGTAAATGAACAACTATGTAAAGAATGGATTCCGAAATGACACAGTTAATATAAAACAGCAATACGTTTATTCTGTCGTAAAGAACTTTT